>NW_015644043.1:153990-192478 GCF_001515625.1 Sinocyclocheilus rhinocerous
GCAAAGTACAATATCCACACCGGTGCGGTGACTGACTGCCACACATACTCCTCAAAACATTAGATTCATCCGCGCTGGAGCCATGCCGGCGCACAACCCACGCAAGGAAGATAATTCCGCACACAGCTGCAATTGCAGGTTTTCAAACAGAGATGGCGACAAAGAGGCAAAACTTACGGACTGCAGCTTTAAGTACTGCTAAAATCAGATACTCTAAGACTTTTACTCAGTTCGTTTTGTGATAGGTGACTTGTAACTTGTAATTGAGTCATTCAAAGGTATCTGTACTTTTACTCAAATATAGTTTTCAGGTACTCTTTACACCTCTGCCTTACAGAGGAATATGGGTTTGTTGCCATTTCTTAATGATTATAAAGTAATAATACCAACTCATTGGCAACTCAACTAATTGTCTTATGACACCAGTTCTTTTGACAAAAATGACATGGATAGCTCTGATTTTTAAATTGAACAGAGTTATATTTCTGTTTCATCAGGACCAGTTCCCAGAGAGAGGGGAGATTCTAGTCTCAGCCCAGGACTTGAAATTGGTTCTACAAGTTGAACGAAATCAGTAAGTAACCTCTTTAAATGACTAACTCATACATATAACTGAAGATAAATTTATCTGATTACAAGGCACTGACATTTGCAGAACACCCTCACACAATCTTTGAAATGACTCTTATTTTGTTTCTTTCACACTTCTTACTGACTAACTGGAAGATTTCATAATTCCCATCTCAGCAGTCGTGAGCGGACTACTCTGAGTAAATAAAAAGCCATTTTAACATTTGAGCATAAGCGCATACTATTCTAGAGAAACATTCATAATCTTAATATACTGCTGACAGATTTTTATTGCAAACTGTTTTTCAAATTGCTGTGCAGTTAGTTGTTGAATACATATCCATTGAAATATATTAGCAAAAAACTGCATCTAGATCCAGCTAATAAGGTGGAGATTTGGGAGTGGTGCTGAATTTATCTGTGAATGGTAAAACTGTCCAGGAAGTTGTGCTGGAGTTCAGACAGTTGAATAATGAATTGAGCTGCAGATCTCCTGAGAAAAGGGAACAGGTATCTCCATCACCTTCTGATTGTTCTGCCAAATGCGGAGATGAACCAGTGCAATGGAGTCACAGTCTGAGTCTGACTGTACTGGAAGCCTTTTGGGGAGAGATAGCCTTATCCTTCTCAGAAATTGCAGGACCACGTTAATGTTACTTGGCAGAGTTAATGTTTATTTTAACTACATATGAACCTTGCATTCCCTTGCCATCTTGGCCAGTCTGGTTTTTCAAATGTAGGTTAGAAGAAAGGACACAAGTGCTGACACACATAAAAATCGAGCAGCCTGACTTCCTGAGTATTGTCGAGGCTCGAAAGAACCCTCAAAGCAGTCTGGCAGTCTTTTTTGGACTTTTTACAAGACAAAGTACTCTCCAAGCAGGTCGAAGTGAAGAAAATGAGGAGAGTCAGGGCATAGAGGACTGGCGTAGAATTTAGATCACAGCCGCATTGTAATGGCCCAGGAAATGGAGGGTAGCTTGAAGACATTTTAATGAATACACTCAATCTATAGACTAAGCTTTTCTTGAAATAGATAAAAGAAGGTGCATTATTTGAGTGTATATGCCATTTGTCTAATTGCTTCTTTGCATTGCATCTCTTGCAGTGAAGTGCTTTCAACACAACAGGAGAGCATACAGAAACTAAAAGGTTATTTTCAGAAGGAAGGGCAGAAGGTGTCTGGTTTGTGATAAAAAACATTTCAAAAGAAGCACACCTGTTTTTCTGTGCACCATAGGGCAAAAAAAATATAGAATTGATATGTTATAAAGCACTTTTTGCGGTGGTGGATGAAGTACACAAATCAAGTACTTGAGTAAAAGTAAAGATACCCTAATAAAATATTACTCCAGTAAAAGTATTAAGTACTCCTTTTCAGTTTTACTCGAGTAAAAGTACAAAAGTATTTAATTTTTAATGTACTTAAGTATTACAAGTAAAAAGTACTGATCGATGAATGTGCATTTCTTTTGTAATTTTATATACTTTTATATTTAATAATTTTATATTATATATTCCGTATAATTCTATTGCTCAAAATACCTGGGGGAGGGAGGCTTGGTGGGTGGTCTGACATCATTATGAATGATTATGAATAGTCAAGTAGCCAGCGCTAATAAGGTAGATTAGTGGGTGCAGATACATATATAATGTATAGTATTTAAAAAATGAGGAAAAACAAAATGTGTGTTGACAAACAATATAAAAATAAATGTCACATTAGGCGAAATGTAGGCTATAACATTTTAAGAATAACACTATATGCATACATACTAGTTTTATATCATTTGAAACTGCTATGGTAGAGGGTAAGACGCATAGGCATTAATTTGCATTATCTTAATGTTATGTTTTGTTTTTTTGTTTTTTTTCAGACAGTGATACACACGTGGACATGTCAGCATTCAAGCATTTCATGCAGTGGGGTTAAGCAGCTCTCTCATTTACGGAAGATTTAGTTCACAAACAACTAATAAATATGATTTTCTAAATATAGGTCTGAATATGATTTTCATTTAAAATAATCAATCCTAAAATGTGGCATTGGTAACTTACTTTTCACGCCATCAGTTGTGCGCACACTCAAGCTCCGAGAATATCCATTCTTGACTCATTCGGAGTCAGACTTGTGAATTCACTGGAGACTCACTCTGACTGGATCATTGAATCAGTGATCAGTTAGCAAATGAATCGATTTGTGAACCGATTTAACAGGTTCATTGAAAAGAATCAGCCTGTTCACAAATCGGACACTACTATCACTTTCTCCAGTTCAAAATAATGAGGAACAACATTTTTAGGAAATGTAATGGAGTAAAAAGTCCAATATTATGCTTTGGAATATAGTGAAGTAAAAGTAAAAGTTTCTCAAAATAAAAATACTCTGATAAAGCACAGATACTTGAAAAATTTACTTAAGTACACTAAGTAAAATTACTGTCCACCACTGCTTTTTTGTATCTGGAAACTGAATTATCATAGCAAGCAGAGATCTGTCTCCCTGAATTATTTTATTGCTGTTTATGGTTCAGTAATCAAGACAACCTCGCACTGACCCTTTTAGTAGTATGAAAAACAACATAAGCTCACTGACCCATCAAGCTCACCGTGTTGTGAATTCTTGTAAAGGTTGCCATTATAATCAATGTGTAACGTAAATAGTACAGTGAATCCCCTATTTACATTGTGTGTATGCCTTGTAGTGTTAAAGTGTGGTCACATTAGCAATGTTTTGGTGAAATTTTCCAGGAAAAAATGTCAATTGCATTGTCAGTAGTGTAGCAATGTATGAAGCACAGCTCAAGAAGTCACATTTACACCAAGCACCTTTATGTTTATTATTTATTCCATAGCTAATGGAAGTATAAAAAAATGCATCTGTGGATGAGACTGATGAGAAACCTCGCTTCGGACCGGTTGTTGTTCCTAATAAGAGATAGTACTCAACTCAAGTCAAGTCATTTTTATATATATATAGCGCTTTATACAATATAGATTGTGTCAAAGCAGCTTTACAGTGTTAAACAGGAATATAGTGTGTCAATAATTCAAACAAAATAAAATTCTGCTGTAGAGCAGCTCTAAAAAAAAAGGATAATAGTAAACAGTCATTTTTTTTCAGTTAAGGGCAGTTCATTGTTGATTCAGTGATGTTATCGTCCAGCTTAGTTCAGTTCTCATCCAATAGTGTCTATGCAATAAAGTCGACAATATATCCAAAAAAAATTATACTGTACAATAATTTAAATGCACACATTTATGAACACATCAAGAAAAAAAAACAAGCTACAAAATGATGGAATGGAAGTAGATTTAAATTAAATACTGTAATACTTTTTCATCATTTCACAATTTTGTATTGTGCAGCTCTAATACACTATCCATTTCAATAAAAAGTTGAATAAACAGAACGAAAGAATTGGCATAGGCAATCTTGGTGATTTAACCCTGAGCTCATTTTAAAACATCAGTAAAGGTCAACTTTAGACTGCCATTCTGACCTCTGTCAGCTGGGGTTAAAGGTCACCAGTAGGGATATGCTGGTATCAAATGTTCATGTTGCGATTAATTGCTAATGCTTTTATCACGGTATGCGGTATTATCACCAGTCTTATGGCTGTGTTGCATTACTTGTGATCTATAATGTGACCATAAAAACCTCTAGAAAACCTCCAGGCATATTTTTCCCTTATATGGAAGTGCTTAGAAATCGTTTTCTAAGTGAATATGTAGGCTTTTTTTTAATGGCTCTTGAATAGCTCCATTGTGCAATACAGCAAACTCCTCTATTCCATTTTTTGTCTCCATGAGAATAACAAAGAGCCTCTCATTCTGCAAATGACAATAAGAAATAGGTACAATTTTGCATTTTTTCCCCATCACTCAATTCCTGACAAGTGCAAGATTTTGGCATTTTTATTCATAGCCAAGCTATTTGTGATGTAAATGAGCATGTTTGTGTGTGTTTGCATCTGAGCTGGTATTTAGTTGAAAGGCTGAGAGACAGTTTAAAGAGAGTGAATAATAGCAGATACAGGCGGATGACAGACATGTTTTAGGTAGTGTTTATAACCTGGAGTAATGTGTTTTAATCTCTTCTGGGGAGGATCTTGCCACATATTTCAATTTTGAACTAAATTATGCAGAAATATATCCTTTAACATTTGGTATTTTAAGGTACTTCACTGATTATGTCAGTCAACTCATTGTGGCATTGTCGAGTGGTCTGTGGGTTTCTTTTGAGGTCAAGTGGTTTGTGAAAAAGGTTGCTTTTACGTCATCTAAAGAGCGTTTTTCTTCACGATACAAATCGTTGCAAAGCAACTTTACAGCAAATTAAGTTTCTACAATATTTAGTGGTAGCTTATCAGTGGTGACTGTCAGTTAATATACATATGGCAGAAATGTACGGAAAAATCAATTAAAGACGTAATCAATTAAAGACGTAATCAAACAGACGATGAACACTATTAACAGCAATTATTATATGATGCAATCAAACTTATAGCAAAATGTGGTAGTTCTGTATGTTGTTTCAGGGTTGGCATCATCTGAGGTCCTCTGAGGAGTTGGCATCATCTCTTCTCAGGTGTTCTGGATCCAGACTGAAGCTTGTGTCATATGAGAGAGAGAAACTGGAAGGAAAGAATGATTGGAGAGAGTGTGAGTGGGAATGTATTTGAGAAGTATAAACTGATGGTGTGAAGGAGAAAGGATAAAGAAGCATGGAGTACGAGAGGGGTTTAGGGCATGGAGAGCGGTGATAAGGAGACAGAGGATAGAGAGCAGAAAAGAACATGAAACGGGAGATGAAGAGTCCAAACAGGTGGTTGTGCTTCATATCCAGTGGTAGTTGAACTCCAAGAGCCGAACCTCATATCCCATCAGAGCCGAAGTGATTGACTTACATATATTTTAATGTATTCATCCTAGAGGATATGATATTTAATATATATATATATATATATATTTTTTTTTTTTTTTCTGGAATTGCAGCACATGTTCGGGATTAAGACAAAAGCTGTCTGTATAATTCAACACAGTCATAACTCATGAACTTTTAAAACCTTGCCGGAGGTGTCATGGTATCAATAATAATTAGGGCGGTCAACAAATGAAATGTTTAATCAGATTAATCACATGTATGACTAATTGTGAAAAGCCTCCAAATGAATATCATTTATTTTAATTAAAAATCAAGTTTTTAACATTGTTTACATGTCTGTCTGGTGTGTTTAATATGCTTAAAGGGTTAGTTCACCCAAAAATGAAAATTAGGCTGTGTTTTATTCACCCCCGAGGCATCCTAGGTGTATATGACTTTCTTCTTTCAGACGAATCCAGTCGGAGTTATATAAAAAATTGTCCTGGCTATTCCAAGCTCTAACATTGCAGTCAGCGGGTGTTGCAGTGCCGTAATAATCACTTTAATCTAGCCTGCGCCAACAGTTGTACACGGAAGTTTACAACTTTGGCTTTAAAAAATAAAGTGTGACCCTTGCGTTCAGTCCATAAACTGTATAAAAACATGGACGTAGTGTCCGTGACGTCACCCGTAAGTTTCTGAAGAGCATTTTTGAAGCCTAAATTGGGTGGGGCCGGCCGTCGCCATCTTGGCAGCGCGTCACTCCTGGATAATCGAAAATGGGCAAAGAGGTGGGATGTGGGTGGAACTGGTTGCTGAAACCACGCCCGCCTAGCTCGACAGTGGTGACAGCAGCACCAATCCACCTGTCACTCAAGTGGCCACGCCCTTAATTATACAGAACTTTAACCAGAAGGTTGCCGCTTGGTTCAGTCTGTGCCGTTGTTTTCACAGCCTCACACCATAAGTGTTACACTTTTAAGATGGTACAACAACATAAAACAGCTAAACTATTAAAATATATATTTTTTAAATATTAAAATAAAAATAATTTAAAAAAACTTTACTAAAAATATTATAGATTTCCTGAAGAAAATATCAGTGCTTGTAATGCAGCAGAAGAATAGTGTTAAGGTTCTGGTTTTAGGCTTTAGTTCTGTGTAAATGAAATGCTTAATCAGAAGCATTGTCATGACACTCATATTAGATTTGACACATAATGTGACACTTTTCAGTGTAAAAGTGTCGATCACAATTCAATAAAGAAAATCTCCCACAGTTTAATATGCAATGACGGTTTATTTTTATTTTTTTATTTAAATTGGTTTCATTTATTTTTAAAACAAAGTTTTATTTATTTATATATTTTTTTCATTTCAGCAATTTGTGCTGAATTAATCACAGAAGTTTAATAATCAGAACTTTACAACAAAGCCTAAAGAGAATATATGAGAAATATAAATAAAGTGCTGTCAGAACTTTAATAAGCAATGGACATTTGTTGTCTTCTTGCTTCACATACTCATCATTTGAATGGATAATAAATAAAAACATTAAAAGGTTAATAGTGAGACTTACATACTGTTTTTTTTTTTTGAGAGAGAGAGAGAAAGAGAGAGATAATTTTTTATTTATTTTTTTATTATTATTTAGTTTTAATTGTTTGGGTGTGCTATTATAATCAACGATCCAAATTGATTGTTGGTTAAATACAGGCACTAAGGGTTAGTTTTTAACCTTCAGCAAGTTTGCTTAGGTACAAGCTTAAGTCTAACCTTTCACCAGATAAGCAATACTTTGAAAGAAGGATGTCACAGCTTCTGCTTGCATAGGTGCTAACCATAACTGCATTGAGCAGCTGACTTCTTAGAAAAACAACTTCTCGCAAGAGCCTAACATTCTATCACAGTTAGACACAGAGCTAAATTGTGCATGGTGTTATTATGTATTTATGAATGCCATCTGCAGCCGCGAGAACGGTCGCATGTTTCCTAACACAACTCTGATTCACCCTGATGCATTTCTCAGACTCTCAGTCCCATCTGCAGAAGGCTTGTTTTGTTATCTTCCTGACAAGCAGCCAATGTTTTTGTAATCTGCTCTCTCATGCATCCTCAAGATTAAGTAAGCCTTCCCTCTTCAGTCTGCTCTGAAAATATCACTGAGAGGGATGATTCCATATTTGCGTTTAGTTCAGAGATGAGCACTCGTAATGCTCACTGATTACAGTGGAAATATTGCTGTTATTGCCATATTTAATGTGACTGTGACATGTTGCAGGAACAAGCTGGAGGAAATAGCAGTTTGATATTGAGAGCGACTCAGATGTTCAAATGGAATGAGATGGAGGGATGTCAACCCTAAACAGCTGCATGGCATTAAAGTTTTTTTCCTGCCAATATTTAATCCCATGATGATATAGTGTCAGGGTGCAGTGATTCCAAACTCATAGAGGTCTTACTGTTGAAATTTCCAGTCAAATTAATGCTTATTGTTTTACTGTTTTTGAAGCATATAACACAAAGATACAAAACACTCATGTGAGCTACACGTTCTATTCTAGCACAAATGTCACTATAGTGGGCAATACTGTAAACAGTTTGGTACTGTGGGTCATTAATGTCCTGCACTGTTATTTTTGTATTATTTATATAATTTTATAGTATTGACAAATATATTGATGACCTTTTTTTCTTTATATTTTCAGTTTTTATTTTAATTTTAGTTGAAGTTTTAGTGATTTGTGTGCTTTATAATTTAATTTTGTTTTTGTTTCTATGAATATTTCTATTTCGCTTATTTTTTTTTAAATTTAGCAATTTAAGTATTTCTTAAAATTTATTTCAGTTAGTTGCAAATATAAAATGTTTAATTTTTATTTAAGATTTTTTTATTTAATATTTTCATGTTTATGTTATTCATATATCATTTAGATTTTATTTAATTTCAGTTGTATTTCAATTACAAAAACTATTAACTACTTTTAGTTCATTAATAAAAACACTGCTGTCATGGTGGAAAACAAAAAGCTTGCTAGCTTTATGTGAGAAAAAGACCAGATTAACTAATGACTGATTTTTTTTTTCTTTAGGGTGAACTGTCTCTTTAACTATGTACAGTGGGGCTCTGCATTGGATAAGCATTTCCATTTGTATTTCCATACGTGTGTATGAGTGTGTTTCCGACCTAAATACCATCAGTGTGACTGCTACTGAAGCTCCACTTTCTGAAACTTGGTTCATCCTTGGCAAATATTTGTGAGAAGTGTAAGCAGTGCAATGTTGAAGTACAGTCCTTATAGGGGAACACCGAGTATGTTTGTATTAGCAAGAAGCTAACAGGCATACAGTTGAGCGTCTGTCGTTAATTGTTTGCACTGAAATCTTTATAACCCCTGACTTCCCCCCAAATATCTTGCCACGTCTTGAGTCACTTAACCCCAGACAAATGTACACAATGGAGGATATATTCTTTCTTTCTCTTCCCTCACTCTGTTTTTCTCTATGCATCTCGGCCTTCTCTTTCTGTCGCTTACACACTCTCAGATTATCTTTGTTGCCTCCTCTCTGTGCCCATCCCCCATTTCCTTTGTTTTCCCTCGTTCTCTCTCTCTCTCTCTCAGTCTAGTGTAGAGTACTGCTGGTTTGAATGAGGTGATTGGAAACAGATGGTGCCGCTTTAAAAGGGCAAGGAATTTTGTGCCCTCAGTAGGTCACTGGGCCACAGCCTATCTTTCTGGCTCTCATCCACACACACAGCTGACCTTCAAACGAGAGTAATGTTTTAACATGAGGATCAAATATAAGGAATATCACAGGCTAGGTATCAGTGCACATGTCAGGAATATGTGTACATTTTCAAGCTGGGCAACAACAGTACTTTTTATGAAATACTAAGTCAAAACAGACTGTAAAACACTGCAATTGTTACCTTAAAGTTATTTCAGTAACACTTACAATAAGGACCTATTAGTTAACATTAGTTAATGCATTAACTAACAATGAACAACACATTTGTTACAGTATTTATTAATTTTTGATAATGTTAGTTAATAAAAAATACCACTGTTAGTTAATGTTAGCTCAGGCCCATTAAATAATATTAACAGATACAACTTTTTGTATTAGTAAATGTTGAAATGTATGTAAACTACACAACTTTTGCCCCAAATTAAAGTTAAGGAAAGATAGGCTGTGGCCCAGTGACACCATCTGTTTGATATCCTCTGACTAGATGCAATCACAGTTGAATATTTTGAGGTGATTTTAGAACACACATTGTTTTTATTTGTCACGTGTCTCCTGTTAACCAATGTAGTGAACTAATGTTAACAAATATAACCTTACTGTAATGGGCACATTAATTTGTACTTCAAAGGAAATGCACTAGTAATAAAGTTTTATATTTTGCTAGTGTTAGTTTTTTTTTTATATATAAAAAGATGCATAGATAAAGTAGAATTAAAATAGAATAGAAAGTGCTAGAGTTAGAGGGTCAAATAAAAATGGAACAGATGTGTTTTTAGTCGTTTCTTGAAGATGGCTAAGGACTGCTCGGATTGAGTTGGCAGGTGATTCCACCAGGAGGGAACAGTTTATGAAAAAGTCAGTGAAAGTGATTTTGTGCCTCTTTGAGATGGCACAATAATGCGTCGTTCACTTGCAGAACGCAAGCTTCTAGAGGGCACATAACTCTGAAGTAATGAATTTAGGTAAAGGGGTGCAGAGCCAGTGGTGGTTTTGTAGGCAAACATTAATGCCTTGAATTTTATGCGAGCAGCTACTGGTAGCCAGTGCAAATTGATGAACAGAGGTGTGAAATGCGTTCTTTTCGGCTCATTAAAGATTAATCTTGCAGCGGCATTTTGGATTAATTGTAGAGGTTTGATAGAAGTGGCTGGAAGACCTGCCAAGAGAGCATTGCAATAGTCCAGCCTGGACAGAACAAGAGCTTGAACAAGGAGTTGTGTTGCATGTTCTGAAAGTGAAGAAAAATGCGATATGCGATATCTTGTTAAAAAATGCGATATTCGATATGCGATACGATATTGCTTAAAGTGTGTAAAATCAATTTCAATTATATTTTAAAATATTTAAAAATGAAAATTATATAGCCAATTTGTTTCACATTCTTTCTTGGAAAATAAAGAATCACTATAACTTCTGAAAGTGACCAGCAGTGTTTTAGCATTACATAAAAAGTAATGTCACAAATCAGAAAATGTCATTTTAACATCAGTGTGAACATACAAACAAAAAAATTAATGACACTAATTTTATATCATTGTAACTTTGCTTTCCAAACACTTTAAGTACTTTTTCATATACCACAGCAACTATAGTCTATAAAACTATAGTCTGAGAAAGTTCAAACATGATTAAAGGCAGAACAGTCAGTAAAAAAAAAAGAAAGAAAAAGAAAAAAAATTTACAAGCATAGATAATATAACCAGTAGTATTCAGGTACAGAAATTTAATAATAATAACATAATAAAATAATAATAATAATAATAAAATAACACTGCATAGTGTTCACTGTATGAATTAAATTTAGATTAATCTTTGTTATAGCTGTTTTGTTGTTTGATTAACATTAGTGACATATTCAGCAGCACGTATTTATAGGCTGCTGTCCCTTTAAATCCGACTGCACGGATCCAGTATAATGATACACATCCAATTTCTTTCTCAGCTGTTTACATTCATTTAAAACATAACTGACTGCGTTTACAAGAATGATCGTCGAGACGGGTACTATTGACATAATTCTGTGTGTATGTGTCTGTTCAAACATGAGGAGATGCGAAAGACGAATCAACTCGGTGTTCGCGCGCCGTCTGAAACGCGTCTCTGTGTCTTACATTTGCGATATTTCAATAATTTCGATATATCGTGCAGCCCTAGTAGGGATCTGGAAACACATAGTAAGAATTGGTTATAAAAACAAAAACAGAAGGCAAACAAGTATAGGAAAGAGAATGATTCAAAAGTGATACTTATGTCCCTTGCCGGTGTCCCTGTTCGGTGGAGTCTAACAAACTTTTTATATTCGTCTAACAAAACTCAAATTGAATTGAGCTGAACACACTTTCCTGTTTATCACAACAAATGGCCAAGCAAGTGCACGACATTGACAAGGTACGCGATACAGCACGTCTCCAAACAGTAAACAAAACAAGCGTTTACTAGCAACGACAACTGCGCTAAACACTGAGACAAGAAATAAATACACTTACGAGCTGCTTTTAACTTCTGCTGATTGACTGCTTCTCTCAAAGAGTATATCTTTACACTGTGTTTTGCTTGCGCTTGAACACAATTTCCTGTTTATCACAACAAATGGCCAAGCAAGCGTTATTATAAAAATAACAAACTAAAAAAAGCTAACTATTTTAGAGGAGCAAAACACACAAAGCAAAACGCATTTAAAAAATATACAAATAAACTACGTTTATACACATAAATCAAATGCATTCAAGTCATAGGGAGGCAAATGAAGTGGCTTAGCTGGCAAATTATAATGATATAAATTATATATTATAATTAGACTGATCTAGTTTTGTTGAGTCGCAACATGCTGCTTACTTCCAGTACAGACATTGTGCCAGAGGTGGCTCTCTGTTGTCATGACAATCAGCGAGTCTCTTGTTTTTTGTCTGCAGTATACTGTAGGGATTTCTTAATACCAGGACTGATATGCCACTGAATCAACTCATCATGAGGCTTCGAGCTAATCCAATCAGGAGATAACACAGAGATCTTTTGTATCAGGACTGATCGCCAATGAATAGAACTAGTATATCCAGCAGGAAAAGGATGAGTAATTTAATCAGTATGTTTATTTTTAATGATACTAATTTATGGAAGTGATTTGGACCACAGTCCGCTAATTTTTGACCCCTGCTCTAGACTGTTCACTACCTGATTGCCTTCACATTGTTTGCAAAGTCTCATTGCTCTCAGATGAACAATAAAACACACAGCAGTCATCTCTCCTGTGTTGAGACCTCAGCTGTTCTTACTGCCACACTTTCAGTCCAGCATTTTCAAAACTGTAAACACCTTCAGTTTTTCAGACAGGAAGAAAAATAAAAGGGGTTGCAGACTGCAGAATACATACAGGTGAAATCTGGTATGTTTCACCATCTTGACCTTGAGCGCAATTATGAGAAGCTCTTTGAGTGTTTAAAATATTAAAAAGAAGCTTGTCACATGTTCCTGTCTTAAAATCTTACTGTGAAAAGGTAGTCAGTCTATACTTGTTTTGAAAGTAAAATAAGCTCAGTGATAACTGCTTTGTCAGTCTTTCATAATCTGAGTAGCCTTGAAAACTGTGAACTTTACTGAAACTAAACTAGATTTTTTTCTTTTAGCTGTCACCATTTAGTGGGTGGTTGCCAGAGTGTTGCTCTGTGGTTCCAATGATGTTCTAACTGTTTTTTTTACTTGTTGATTTGTGGCTATTAGGGTGTTCTGGGATGTTAGGCGTTGTCAGGTGGTTTATAGGGTGTTCTAGTCAAACCAGCCCACCCTCGTTCTTTATTATATTCTGTTTTGTAGATATGACTCAAATCCCACCTTCAGTGTAAATGTATGGCTTTTTTTCCTCCCTGTGAAAATTTGTCAGTTTGATACTAACAGTAGTAAACAGCCCTATTCAACAAAACACACAATTTGGGGTATTCATGTCTGTAGGACAAATTGTATTGGATTAGTTATATGTTTAACACTTTCAACTGGGGGTTTGTTGCACACTAAATACTCTACATTTAAGTGAAAAGTGATGCTGCTTGACGATTTTACACTATGAGAGTCATACTTTAAACTGTATAAACGGTAGTCGGTTACACATCCTGGGTTGTGGTAGATCTTTAGTGGCATATAAGGTTTCATGTTCTGCTAACCAAGTTTCACACCTACTCCCATTCAAACAAACATCCTGCACACACCTGTTACTACCCACCGAAACCAAGCAAAAACATAAATGAGGTGTGATTTGCAAAAGTCAGGAAATGAGAAAATAACTGTTATAGACACATATCTAGATGTGAAGTGGATTGAATCTGAGCTTGTTACAAGGCTTGTTGCCACTTGAGTAAATAATTAGACATGAAATATTGATTTGAGTTTAAATATTTTATTAGCTCTTTAAACACAAAGATTCCGCAAAGAAAAGCAGTTTCTAACAAACGCTTTTCATATAAATAAAGACAACAACATGAAATGTTATTCAAGAAGAAAGTGTTTTGAAATCTTACCTGTTTATTACCTTAAACCCATTACAGTGTACAAAACTTTTTTTTTTCTGGCAACAAAGACAAACATTCAAAAATATTACTGCAGGCCTACAGTTAATACTGAAGCCCTCTGTTTTCGTTTTACAGTAAATAGTCGATAACTGAGGCGCAAGATGATAGCAGTTGCATTTGAATGAAATGAGGTAGAACGTGGCAGTGTGATATGTGAAATGTGAAAGTAGCACCAGCTACAAATACCCAGATTAGCTGTACGTTATGTGGTTTTGCTATCGGAGAATAACACATCTTGGAATGTCGCAAATGACCTGTCAGAATCAAGTTTTCCAGAGAGCCGTATAATGATTTTTTAATAATTTATATTATTATTGGATACACTTGTTAATAGAAAATGTGATATTGTAAACATTAGCTAAACCCATTCCTGTTTATTTATGCAATAAACCGAAGTGTGATGCATATGTGTGAACAGATAAAGAAATGAATGGTGAATTTTTACGTTAAGTAATGTGTTTTGGAAAGATGTGTGGTCATAAGCTGGCTTTTGCTTATGAGATGGCCTCTCTTTTCAAGCTTGTTCAAGTATGCCTTTCAACTAAGAACTATGAGTATTTTCTTTCTACTGCTGATTGCTGAATTGCACCTGTTTTTCCTCAGAGAAAAACACACACGCATACACATTCTGAGACAAGTCCAATTCTTTTTGTTCCTCCAACCCAGCTGTGCATAAAACAAGCACATTAATCTAAGGCGAAGTCCGCTGGACAGTTAACCCAGACTCTGGTGGTTGAAAATAGAAGTGTAATGAGACACACACTCACACTCTCTTATCTCCGCCTGTGCTCAGTGCCTCCTCCACTGCAAACCCTCACCGTTGTTTCTTTATAAGCTGTACTGTGTGCTTCTTCTCTGTCTGATGTCCAGAAGAAGAATTGGACCAGTACAGCTTCCTTTGACTTTTTTGTCTTTAATTTGTCTCTTATTATCTGGGATTGAGCAATCAACATAAACATTGTTATCTTTAAAGGCAGGAAAAGGACAACAGAACACATGCACTAGAACACTGACACTCTGTGACAAAAAAAGTCTGTGACAAAAAAGCCCTAGATTGTATTGAAAATCAACAATGCTCTTGTATAGCCTTATTTTACTCTTGACACAATATAGCCAATTGCTTTGTCTATTTTCACCCTGCTAATGAAAAATTTCACCACAGAATCAACCATCCTGCATCCCCATGCGACAAACAGTATTGTTTGTGAATGATTAAGTGTGTTTGAATGAATCAGTTGAGTAAACAATTCACTCATTTAGGCATGCGGTCACTTTTTTTTCCTGAATGAATCCATGTTTTGAACAAATCCACTGAGTGATTGATTCAATGATTCACTCATTTCGAGGGCTGCAGTCAACCGACTTCAAGCTTATGTTGTTGTCTCTACATGTTAAGCTGGGATAGGAGAAAGTATGTTAACATTAAAAAAAATTATACACTTTATCTTTAAAAGGAATTGCATAATCTTAGAGGTGCTTGATTCATTAACAGTCTCACATTTTTCTCATGCCAGCTATTCATTCAGTCAGATAACTGTTGGAGGGCGTTACATCAGTGGGAGCAAAAGGATGGATGTGCTACATTAGTTGAAGGAAGCAGATGGATGTGCACTTGCTTACATTTGGCAGCCAACCTTTGCACAATATAATGTAGAAGCTGGGACTCAGATTGCATGTGCGGCACATCAATATGCAGTAAATGCTCTGGTGAATTTAACATGTAAGCACATATATTTTTGTACTTTTTTGCACTTTTATTGATTTTGAGTGTCAGTTATAGCAGACGTATGCATTTTTTACTATGAGGAAGGTTAAAACTAGCTCTTTTCTGCCTTTAGTGTAAATAGAGACCTTATGTTGTTGAACGACAGATTTCTGCAATGCTTGAGACTCCAGAATCTCTAGCCTGTGCACCTCTTATAGCTCCTGCCAGAAGGCTGTCTGTCTTTCTCAAATCATGCTCCCGTCCTCTCCTCTATCTTTTGCCTACTGGGGCTCCACCTCAGAAATGAATCGCCATTCAGCTTTCGCTTGATTGAACTGCACAGACCACTGTGCTGCTGCCCGAGTTTACCTGCTCAAAACTACTAGCGGGTGATTTCGCTTTCAGTCCGAGGAAAAAAAAAAGTGTTTTTAGTTCAGTGGTTCTGTGACCACAAGGGACCTTGTGAAATTAATTTAAAGAAAGCTCATCATTTTTATATTATTGTGCCCAACTGTAAAGGTGGTTCTTCAGGAAGAATTAATTTCATTATAGTGTATATTATATTTTTATTTAATATTTAAATAATAAAGTTGTGAGAAATCAATTGTGAGACATTGTGAGAAATCAATTTTTCCTTTATCATCCGAGATAAAAGAGCTCTTACAATGCTCACAAAGCTCATTCATTCCCAGCCCACAAAGACTATTTATTGAAACTAAGCTGCAAAACAGCCTTTTCCAAATTTGTTCAGCAACTTGTTTAATTCTAAGGGTCAGAGAGAAGGTCATGAAAAACAAAATAATGACTGCAAAATACTTCACTATCATTTTAAGTGGACCTTCGGGGGTGAGGGAAATTAAATTGGTCACAAAATATAACCCCTTAACAATTTCCTCTTACTGTAGGAATAAATTAACTGAATCCCACTGGTTTTGTCCCTTTCTCAGCCATTACAAAGAGTTTTGCCACAGTTTGGCCACTCCAGTGTCTGCTTGCTTTGTTTTTGCTCATTTAGGCAGAGAACACATTTTTGTGAGATTTCTGAGAGCTATGGATACATATTGTCCACAGTGCTCCTAATTAATATCAGGAATGTACAGTACGGAAGCTTGTGGTTTGGTTGTCTGAACTGCTTAAAGAATTAAGGCTACTTTAGGTTCTACAACCACACCAATTAGATGTGTTTGTAATGGCAATATGGATGCTAAGTGCAGCACTTCAGTTATTACAAATTAATACATTGGTTGTGAATAGTCATGGGATCAGATGACTTGAATACCATTATAATCAGATTAGTCTGGAGTCACTGTTTGTACAAAGTGATGATTGCTTTTTTAGACAGATCAACATCGCTGACATTTAAGAATGTCATGACTGTGTAATCTTGTAAGTATTTTATCCAACAAGGCCCCTTGCAACTTTGTGAAAAATAAGACTGATGCATTATTATGTACATCAGTCCTCACACTCTGATGGGATCTCTGAGATGGGACAAACAGAGCTACTAAAACGTATTGTCTAATAACACTCCATTGGTTGAACTTTAACCTTATATATAACATGCAATATTGTAATGCACATTTTTGTATCTACACTATGCTTGACTAAAAGCTATTCCTTTGAAATTACCAACTATTGAAACATTGTTTGAGCTATCAAAAACTATTGCTTGCAATGCTCTTTTGGAATGTTTGGGTTCCGTGCAAGACAGCATCTGTGGCTTAAAGGATTAGTTCACTTCCAGAAGATACATTTCCTGATGATTTACTCACATGTTCATGTCTTTCTTTCTTTAGTTGCAAAGAAATTAAGGTTTTTGAGGAAAACATTCCAGGATTTTTCTTAATATAATGGACTTCAATGGTGACCAACGAGCTGAAGATCCAAATTGCAGTTTCAATGCAGCTTCTAAGGGCTCTACACGATCCCAGCCAGGAATAAGGGTCTTATCTAGTGAAATGATCAGTCATTTTCATTTCATTAAAAAAAAAAAAAAAAATTTATATACTTTTTAACGACAAATGTTCGTCTTGCACTAGCTCGTCTTCACACATTACGTAGTCACATTGGAAAGGTCACGTGTGACGTAGGCGGAAATACCAACTAGGGGTCTCGAAATTAATAGTTTCTACAATGCATCGCGATGCAGACGAGGACGATTCGGTATCGGTTCAGTAATAGACCATAACCGATTATAACATACTGACGCTTTTCTGACATCATTTGTCGCATACGTGCTTTGTCGCGGTAGCATACATTAGGCGCATTCGGTTTGAAGCGCTGCTGCGCAGAATGATCAGTGTGTGACATCAAGTACCGCGAGAGCGATAAGAGAGCAGATGGATCCTCACTTTCGAATCGCTCTCGCGGTTGATGTCATACACTGATCACTCTGCGCAGCGCCGCTTCAAACCGAATGCGCCTAATGGTGGTGGGAGGCAAGACGTGAGTGCGAGTAATTAAAAATGCTCCAACTACTTTAAAAGCCGACATCTGGGCACATTTTGGCTTTTATGAACAGCCTGGTAAGCACGACCTGGAGAAGACACACGCTGTGTGTAAATCATGTCACGCACAATAAAATATGGAGGGGGTAATACCACTAACTTGAGAAACCATGTCAGGTACAGTTCATATATCTGACTGCTTGTATTTATTGACAAAATTGTATACATGTGAAGTAAAATTGAAAATTGAGGATGCAGTGCATCGTCAATGCATTGTGATGCATCGTGATATCGAATTGAACCGAATCGATGACATGATGATCGTAATCGAACCGAACCGTGAGACCAGTGTAGGTTCACACCCCTAATACCAACCCAGTGTTTACAAAGCGAACATGCAAAGAAAGTATAATGCCTTTTACAAAAAGAGGTAAAACAACGATGTTGGGCAAGTTTGAAGTTGGAGGAGAAAATGAGATGGAGTTTTTCGCCGGAGTACACAGATGAAGAACTAACCGCGTGTGACCTTTCCAACGTGATTACGTCATGCGTGAATTTTTGGATGCGCATCGCAGAACTAGTGTAAGACGTGCATTTGTGGTTAAAAAGTATATACATTTTGGGATCATGTAGAGCCCTTCGAAGCTGCATTGAAACTGCAATTTGGACCTTCAACCCGTTGGCCACAATTATTTGGAGAAAAATCCTGGAATGTTTTCCTCAAAGACCTTAATTTCTTTGCGACTGAAGACAGAAAGACATGAACATCTTGGATGACATGTGGGTGAGTAAATTATCAGGAATTTTTTTATTCTAGAAGTGAACTAAACCTTTAATGTAAATTATCACAGAAAAAAAAATCACAGATTATGGTTTCACCCTGATTCAAAATTCACGAAACATTGTGTTGTTATGAGACAAGTAAAAAAAAGATTTGCCTACTGACTTTGTGTAAAATTATATCTAATCTTTCAATTTTGTTGTCAAGACGAGTTGACATACTGTGACTAATGGTAAAGCACTGTTTACATAGAGCAAACTTCACTGACAGGATTTATGTAGGAAATGCATAACAAGAAGTTCATCCACCTAGAAGAGTGTTCCCAGTTCAAGAAATCATGATTTAAACAACTTTAAATTTAATTACCTCCAGTGCTTAAGTTGTTTTAAGCCCACAACATTTCTTTAACTCAGATATACAAACATTACTGTCCATTGACTCGCATGCTAAACTGAATACGTCTGGCAAACACAAAAATTGGTGCTTATTGCACATAATGCTCAGAGTAACAAAGCTTACCTGTCTAAAAGGAACAACATAATTTTATTCTGGAGATTTAAACATCAAAGTAAATCTGTCCATGAAAGTTATTTGAACACAATTGCACAAAAAAACACTGACGTATTGACATGCAAGGCCTAAGTGAGCTGTAAATGTCAGAGGGTTTTAGCCTGCAGGTTCTTTTAACAGCTAGGATCAGCATTTGGCTGGTTAAAATAGGTGTTAGATCAGCACGTACGTTGTAGTTCCCAGCATAAACTAAAACAATGACTCATGCCTTGTTGATCATATTAACTTCTCTGTCTTTTTCCCCCACAACAGATGTTTGCCACTGTGTCAGTGTGGCTGAGCGCAGAAGAGGTAATGAGTGTGTAGCTCAGAGCAGTGATTTGCTTGAGTGGTTAGTGTTTATGTGTGGATGTGAGCTTTGCTAATAGGTAGGTTTGTTTTGTTTGTTGATTGTAATACAGAAAGAGAGTGCATTTCTCACTATGCTGTAAAACGTGTTTACCTTTTAAATGGTGGTAATTTTAAGTACAGGGTGATGGACCAAAGGAGAAGTTCAGCACATTGAGGGTTTGTGGCATTTATGAAGCACTTTTCAATCCTTGTAGAGTTATTATAGCTGGAGTTTGGGGAATCGGGGTCTCATAAAATGTGAAAATCATAGAGGTAATTTATGAATGCGCAGATAATGGTGCTCTCTCATTAATAATACACAAATCATACTGCCAGCTGTGTTCTCTCATTGAAATGTTATGGATACACGCATACACACACAACAGTCTCCTCCGTCTCAGCGACGTTCTCTACACCAACTTTAGATTGAAAATGTGCCATCATTTCATTCTTGTCAGATGCGAAAGGTCATCGCTCTGATTCGCTGCATGTTTCAAGATTTTTTTTTTTCATTTCCTAGCGTATTCCTCGCTCCTCAGCAGCTCTTTGCAAAATTGTGGTCCTAATGACTCACCTCTTCTGTTTTGATGGAATTGCCATGTTAGAGCTTCACCCCAAAAAGCATTCACAAAGGGATATTACATTGAGATCAAAGAATGTCTTTCACACAGATGTTTCTTAAGGTTAGTCTCTATGCTCTCACTATAGCTTCTATATAGGTTGCCTGTCATATAAGTGGCCTGAAAAGTATCACTTACTTCTATTAGAACACTAATTCAAAAGTGGAAAAGAGAAGGGCATTAAACACCATAATTGTTTAGTCTCTGAAGTGAGTTGTGTGTCAATGTTGAAGTGTATTTTTCATTTCAGTATCCAGAGACTTTCTTAGTTTATGCAGCGATAATTTACTGTAAGCTGTACGTGCCATTTAACTCATTCAAATGTGAATACATTGCACTGTGGTGCTTTCAAGTTTGAGCAGTTTGACTTGTCTACTTATGGGTTTTGGACAATATAGCCGTTTCCCAAAAGCATAGTTAGCCAACTATTAGTTCTGTCAATACCAACATAGAGCAACTAATTGGTGTTTCCCGAATCCATATTTCTAAAGAGTTGCAAACAGCATTGCAAAGTTGTGTAAATGGAATTACAGCTCTCGACCATAGTTTCCTGTTAGTATGGATCATGCACTGGAGCAAAATAAACAAGCTAACATGTAGTACAATCTATAACTTTAATTCCATTAATATACACATTTCATTCTATTTGTCTGACAAATTGGAACTTCTTTGGAACAAATTGGAATCATGTTAAAATTCTGGGAGTATTTTAACGTGCAGAGACAGCTATAAGTGATCCATTTTCCTAAAAGTGTAAACAGCATCCGACTTTGGCTCAACCAGTGGTGTGTGTTTGTGGCGCAAGTCTGACAAACATACTCTCATGGCAATTCATACCTGTATTAAAATAATTACTTTTTTTTTTTTATGAGCTCGGGTTGGTCTAATCAAATGCAGACAGGGAGTGTGTTATAGAATGTATGCTTTAAAGTCATTATTTTTGCAATTCTGTTTCAGTGACTCTAGTGGCAATGAAATAACACACTTCATCGTTTGGTTGAGGAAATGCTGCATGTGCTGTGGACTGCAGTCATGCTCCATAATCAGAGAGCCAGTGGCACACAAAATGTAACGACTTGACTTTATGGTTATAAATGTTGTAGTGGCTCTCTGCATGTGGGTTTGTGTGAGTGTTGTTATGTGTGCATGTCCTGATGGATAGACTAGATTACAGAATCAGTCCTCACATCCTGCACACCCTTTGCTCTAATCATAGCCTCCCTCTCTGACAAGATCATGGCTCTGACCCCCAGCCCTTTCCAAAGCCACACAATAACACTCCAGCTAAAGCCTGGCCTCTTATCAGCCTGGTATTTCCCGATAGAGGACAGCATGATGAAGAAAGATTCACTTCTTGAAGGAATGATGGAATAGAGCAGGACTGATGGCTAGTTGAGATCATATGTTTTTATTTTCTCTCATTGAGCCAGTGCTTTGAATCATGTGAGGCTTTTACAGGAAAATGCCATCTGCCATCTGAATGGGAGCATCATTTTTAGTGATTCAGAGAGTCTGTGATTAAAATGATGTTCACGTGAACAAACATGTGTAATAGCTATATGATTTATCAATACCATATTGGTTTCTGTAGACTAGAATGTATTGGAATCAGTCTATACATAGAAATATATATAGACAGTCTATATATAGAAATTATTCTAATTTGCTGATTTGGTGCTCCAAAAAAAATCGTAATTAAATTTCAGTTGTGCTGCTCCATGTTTTTGTTGAAACCATTTTTTAAGGTTCTCTGATGAGTAGAAAGAACAACATTGATTTTAAATAGAAACCTGTTGTAACAACATAAATGTACTGTCACTTTTGATAAATTAGTTTCGTCCTTGCTTGAATAAAAGTATTCAGAAAAGCTCTTACTGAACTTAAACGTTTGAATGGTAGTGTATCATCCTATATTGAATATTACATTTTGGAGTTTTACATTTAGATTACTTTGTTGTTTTTTAATGCTCACTTACAGTAAACACAACTTATTTGAAACACTGTTAAATATAATATTTAGCAAACTTAAAATGAATATCCATTTTTCATCCTGTGCATTATGATTGTGTAGTTAGTTCAACCCTGTAACACGTATAGAAACATCTTTTCTCTGTATCTCAATGTGCAAAACATTGCTTGAAAAGGCAAAGTATTGCTGTTGAAATGGCATAAACCTCCGCCAAATGTGTATGTGTGTGTAGTGATATCACAGTGACAGCTTGTTTTTTCATTTTGTCTCTCTTAGGGAGCTCCTGGGTCACGACTTCACTGAAACTCACTACGAGAATGGCCTCCCTGTCACCCAAACCAGCAGTCACACTGTAAGCAGGACTGAGACCTCTGTGTGTGTGTGTGTGTGTGTGCGTGTGTGTGTGTGTGTGCGCGCGTGTGTGTGTGATCACTATTCTAAGACATTACATTATTTAATGAGTATATCATGTAATGAGCCATGTGCCATGAGCAGTTAAATGAAAAAAACAAACAAAAAAAACTAAAAGATTGATAGCCCTAATTTATAAATAATTTGTTTAGGAGTGTATCTCACAAAACAAATAACAGTCATATTTTATCCCAAAGTAAAAAAATTAATACAATTTGACGTACTATAAATCAGTGATGACTTTTTGCATTGTGACATCGTCATGACAGTTAAACACATTTCCCCTCAAAAGTTTAATTACTGTAACGCATTGTGTGTGTCTTTGTTCCTCTATGTCTCTGCTTTTCTCAGTTCTCATATTTCAGTTTCATTGTGTTGCTTGACATGTAAAGCTTGATTTATATTTTTACAACAGAATGTTAAAAACCTAAATGTTATTTTAGCATGTCAATTAAACTCATTTGTTTAGCATTAACTTAGAATTATCACTATTCTAAGACATTAAATTATTTAATGAGTATATCATGTAATGAGCCATGTGCCATGAGCAGTTAAATGAAAAAAACAAACAAAAAAAACTAAAAGATTGATAGCCCTAATTTATAAATAATTTGTTTAGGAGTGTATCTCACAAAACAAATAGCAGTCATATTTTATCCCAAAGTAAAAAAAATAATAAAATTTGACATACTATAAATCAATGATGACTTTTTGCATTGTGACATCGTCATGACAGTTAAACACATTTCCCCTCAAAAGTTTAATTACTGTAACGCATTTTACTTTAGCAATGTAAAAATGTATACTCTTGGTACTCAGATTTTTTTATATTCTACTTACTGTAATACAGTAATTTTTACTGCATAAAATACTGCAAAATAACGGCAATGTTTAGTTCAGTTTTTACAGTCAGCTATCAATCTTGTGCTATCTCTGTCTTTCTCACATGTGAGAACATGAGAAGGCCTATTAATGTACTTGACATTTATGCCAGACTGTGAAAAGGAGAAACACATGAGAGGAGTGGAAGGCACCCATTTGCTTTAAAAACTTGTTTTGGCTTGTTAAAGTAAAATTTTAGCATAGCAGATGATATGGTTGTTACATCAAAGCAAATTTATCCAGGTCTAAAAATATTTATGATACATAAAATATACTTAATTACAAGAATTAAAGTGTGACAAACTGCTAAATATTCTATATGATGATTTACCTGCTGACTTGCTGGAGCTTTGAATCCATGTTTGCAATGTTGAACTGCCTTTAGCAGCCTCGCTTCGCTCTTTTCCTCTCTGTCTCTGTCTTCTTTTTTTGTGAAGGCATTTTTTTTTTGTCTACAAAGTGTGCCAACAACAGCGAATTTTGTGTTATTTAAATTAGATCTGATCGGGAACAATCATTTGATTAGACATTCTAATTTTAAAAACGTGGATATTTTGTTGTTATTTTAGAAGACCGAGAGCAAATCATTACCGACAGAAATACAAAAACAAACTACCAAATTACTAATTCAGCGAATCATCCACTGACTGTAATGTGGATTGTAATGCATCCACCTGTTAATGCAACGACATTGGGAACTGTGGTCTCCACTCCAGAGAGCGGGCACAGATCGTGAGTGATGCTGCGGAGCGGGCGGGAAAACGCGGAGCGGATTAGCGGAATCGGCGGATCTTTAGCGGAGCGGTAACAGACCGCTTGAGCTGGGGTGATGGGGGGACTGGTGAGAGGGGCAACTCAGCCGATGAGGGCAAAGGGGCAGTGTCTCTAGCCACCGGGCCACCCCCCTGTGCACGGCCCTGGTAGTAGGTCATCCGGGTACTAGTAGAGAAGTAGATATATTTTGGAAGCAGGGATTGTCAAGCGTTGTCTTTGGAGACTGTTGATTTGTGTCTGTGGTGCTTGACCATCCCTCTTTTGCTTCCTGTCTGCTTAAATAAATGAACTAATTTCACGGTCTGACCGTTCATATAAGCCTTTTGAATAGCTGAAAGAATATCACTTATACGTAGTTTGGATCTGTTTCAGTAGAGTGAAATGGAGCAATTATTTTCCAAATGTTAACTGTAAACTCCTGAAGTTTTTTGGAGCTTAAATCAAAAAGAGGCAGACTGATTAAGTCCAATAAACCTGAAAGCCAAAAATGTAACAAATGTAATGGTGGTTTACAGATGTAGTCTTTTTACTACTAATTAGATAGATGTTCCATTAACTGGGTTTTGCCCATTTTATGAACAACATTAACTCCGCAGCCTGTCTCTTGAGCAAACTGCTCCCTCTTATCTCGTTTTTTATTTGCCCTGCCTCCAGTAATCTCTTTCTCTTCTTCCATCTCCAGGATCATTGCTTCTATCACGGGAGGGTCAGAGGTCATGCTGAATCTTGGGTCGCTCTGAGCACATGTTTGGGAATGAGGTATGTCATGTCTTGTGTAATTGGATTCTCTTCAGACACAATACGCTCATTTCATTCGGTCACATGTCTTAGGAAGGCTAAAATGCCACGCAGCTTAGTGTGATAAGGATGTACACTGCTTGATTGTATGAGCACCCTGTGGGTATTATATTGTATGACTGTTTTTGCTTTTTTCAGTTAGTTGCGTGAATAAGATGTTGTGAGCAAGTATTTGTTCATGGGTTTGCATGGATGTATGAAAGTACAAAATGTTCCATAGAGAGAAAGTAAATCTAGATGATACTCTTCATTTGTGCTTTGCAAAAAGTCGGCCAACTATAATTTTGCATATGCAGCACAATTCTGTGTGCTTAATTTGTGAAGAGGAGAAATGTTTTGGCCAGGTTGTTGAATATAAGCACTGATGACTAATGCTGTGGCCCTACCAGAATGTTAATAGTTTGTTGTGCTCAGTCCTCATTCAGCACTGAAAGCTTTCTCTCTACTTATAAACAATATCCGCAAACAACCTTGAAACTGCATCTGCCCCTGTCTGTTGCTGCTTAATTTAAAGCTAATGCCTAGAGATACAAACCAAAGTTCTGTGTCTTTGCAACATACACAAGCGAATGTTTTATAAGTTTATAAGCATGTTTTATAAGTTTAAGGTTTTGTCATGGTATTAAATAAAGGATTATTTTTATTTTACTACACATTTATGTTACTGGAGGGTTTTGACAATGAGTCATGGGTAAGATAATATGTTTAATATAGTATTCTTTATTATAGTTATGTCATGAATAGTCATTGCTACATTATATAGCCATTAGTTTTTTAACTTTAGTTAATGCACATTCAATACACACTTCATATAGACCTGTCAAAAGTCTGAGGTCAGTAAGATCTTTTTTCCCCCAAAGAAATTGAAATTAATATTTTTATTCAGCAAGGACATGTTGAAGACATTTATAATGTTATTTTAAAAAAGTGTTATAAAATGTAAAAAAAAAGTGTTCATTTGAAATTTCTTTTCATCAAAGAATCATGAAAACTGAGTTTTGCCATCACAGGAAAAAATATAATACAATAAATTGTGATGATATTACTGTTTTTACTGTATTTTTGATATAATGAATACAGCATTGGTGAGCAAAAGAGAATTCTTTCAAATCATTACAAAATGTTACAGAGCCCAAACTATTGAATGGTAGTGAATATCCATTTTTGATTGTACATGAACTACTGATCATCAGATAATATTTTTTTTTGTGATAATGAAAGTTATGAAGTAGTATCAGGGAAGAGGCTGCAGAGAGAAAAAAAAAAAACAGTTAAAAACATTTAAAAACATTGCTGATCATTCAGTGCACACATGTACTCTCTGAGAGCAGTCATTCTTTTGACATACAGAGTTTATATTGAGTTGATTAGCCAGTTATATGAAAATAACTGTTTTTAAGGACAAAGCCCTGGAGAGTCTGTCTCTAGATATTGCCAAAGGTCTTGAATTTCTTATGAAGACAGATCAAGTCATTGAACAGCTGTTGCAAGATTTTGCAAGAGCAAACGTAATTAGCACTGTATGTTTTCATATGGCGTTTCTCAAGACGACTTTTGTGTTTCCTTACCCTCAGCTCAATGGAGGTTATGTGCTGATGTGTGACATAGTCTACAGTTAATAGAGGCATCAGTCCATTTAAAAATTTGACAGTAATGTAGTTGATTGTTTTATTTTTCTTATTAAATATTTATTTTATTATTTATTATTTCAAAAATATCATTACATTTATGCCAAGGCAAATCAAATCACGGCCATATTTGCAGTTTTGGTGTCAGGAACTATTATAAAGCCATACCCTGAGTCATTTCTGCTTGCCTGTTGTCAACTTGGGGAAAATGACAATCCTCATTTTGAAGATAATAATTGGATGCCCTGGGGCATAAACAAATGGTTTTGTTATTATAATACATAACATTTTTAAATATATAACCAAATATATAACACTATAAAAGTGTTTATTGTCACATTTGATCAATTATTGTGTCCTTGATGAATAAAAGTATTGATTTCATTCAAATAAATAAATAAAAATCGCACTAACCCCAAACCTTTGAGTGGTAGTATACACAAGTAAATCAAACTCTAAAGCAGAGGTCTTCAACCCTGCTCCTGGGGACCCACTGTCCTGCGAAGTTTATTTCCAACCTGCATCAACACACCTGTGTATTTTCAAGCAGTCTCGAGGAGCTTGATTAGCTGCTTTAGGTGTGTTTGATTAGGGTTGTTGCTAAAATCTGCAGGACAGTGGGTCCCCAGGAACAGGGTTGAAGACCTTGTCCCAAATTTAGCCCCAAGTCCTTGCCATAGTGCTGCATAGACTTGATTGCCACTGTGGAACTCACATCATTGCAGACTCGACAAAAAAATGCATATTGAGGACACATCATAGGCACAAAGGGGGCGACTCGAGAACACCAATCTGAAATCTGAAATGGCAAATGGGTCACCCTGCCGTCTCATGGACTTTATTTTTAATATATTTTTCAAATGTACTGATTGAAAACTTTTTACAGAGGTCAAATTTAGAGTGTGCTGTAGAGGTGCTCTGGGAGATCTCAAATCGAGCAGCATTTCAGCGGCCCTTCTGATCCCTCTGATTAGTTAATATATATCTACTTAATGCTGTTAACTATACTGAGGCTAAAAGAAGAATCACGAGGCATTCAAATTCTACTCTGTGTGTCTATATATATGTTTGTGAGATAAAGATCAAATGAAAATGAACTCATAGATATGCACATCTCTTTTACTGGCATTCTTAAATAGTACTAGTAAAAAACACCCTTACCGGAATAGTTCACCAAAAATTCTGCCATCATTTACTCAACTTCATGTTGTTCCAAACCCATATGACTTTCTGGGTTTTTTGCCCATACAATGAAAGTCAATGGGGTCCAATGGTCCAATGTTATTTGGGGTCCAAAATATCTTTATTTATTAAGAAATAAAATCATACAGGTTTGGAACCACATGAGGGTGAGTAAATGATTGACAATTGACAGAACTTTAACAAGAGAGCATTTGAGCTGACATTACTCCCATTTCCTTCTGCAGAGGTTTGATTGGCTTGAACTCAAATGATACATACTACCTGGAGCCAATCAGAGGCCAGGAGGTTCTCCACCACACTTTCTATCGCACTGAAGACCTGCCGATCAAAACCGGCACCTGTGGACACAGCCATCAGACTGGACACATCAGCCTGTTCAGTGGTCACCTTAAACCTTTGCATCAAAGGGTCAGTCAGAAATGAAATTTTCATTTATGGTGTCTTCCATGTCATCATTTAATATCTCATAAAATGAAGAGACTTGGTAATAAATGTTGATTTTTACAGTATATTTCACTGAAATAGATGTCATGCAATGTCCTTGCCACAGATGACAAAAAATCTAATTTTGTAAAGCAGCTCTCACTAGATTGTAAGCATAATAGTCATTGGGGAAAGAACAGTCAGTCATTACCATCATTATTCAGTGTGTCTAAGTCTCTATTTCTGATCACATGAGTAGATTGTGTATGTCAGAAGAAATTTCTCTCTCACAAAAGCAAAGATGTTCTGTTCCCTCCAATCTATAATGACTAGATAGGCCACTTACAAAAAAAATATTATGGAGGTCTGACGCAAAGCTGTTGTGTTGCATTGTGCGTCAGTAATTTCGTTTGTCCCCATAATGTGCTGCAGAAAGAAAAGTGTGTTTTGGCTCATTACAGTACAGAAATAAAGCCATCTTAAGCCCAGGTTAAGTGTTCAGACTGATGAAGTGCATAATGTGGGCTTATTACAAAACTCTTGAGGATCATTAGCAGGAGTTGGGAGCCCTCCTACTGCTATTGTTCTGCTTGCACTTGCTTTCTCATTAAAGCCGAGCAGTAGAGACTTCTAACTGGCTGCTGTTTACAAATGAGAATTAGAGGGTCCATAAATTAATAAACAGTTTGGACTAATGTGCTTCCTCCTCGGTAATGATGTATTCCTGGTACAATTGGATTACAAAGTTCCTGAATTTTGAGGTTCATATATACTGTAGTACAGTATGTCCCTGTGTACCTTTGAGTCTTTAAATATCCCAGATTCATTAAATTTCCAACTATCCCTATAGCTAGTAGGCATACAAAAGTGTTCCTGACGAGACTCATTTTTTAATGCGGAGCTTTCATTTTGATTGCTTATGAACATTTATCAAGTCGCACTTTTATTTTCCTCTGGTTCCCAAGGAAGATGACTTATATGAACATTCTGTTCTTCTGCTTATTTTACTGTTTCACTCACATTTTATTTACTGCTTGGTTACTGTAAAGTGCTAGCTGTCACTTTTGTGATTACTGTGCCAAAGCAGTTTTTCAAGTAAATTAGACCCATCAGTTAAAATGCAAACAAATATGAAGAACAGTAGTGATGGCAAGCAGTGAAAATAAAAACATTGTTACAATATTGTTGCATACAGTCTTTGAACTTTTGTAGTCAGTTTGTAAAAAAAATGTATGTGCACAAACAATTATTTGATAGTAAATTCAATATGTGTGATTTAATACAATTGCCACTTAAAGGGGTCATATGATGCTATTTTAAAGATAATTATTTTGTGTATTTGGTGTAACAGTTACCAACATTCTTCAGAATATCTTATTTTGTGTTCTGCAGTACAAAGAAATTCAGTAAATTTCGTAAATGATGAAAGAAATTTCAATTTTGTTGACCAAATCCCTTTAAAGGGATATACATTTTTATTGAAATCATAGCTGAAAGTTTATATTGTTTTCCCTGCAGTGGTGTGATTTTCAAGGGCACCACCATTGGCATGGCTCCGCTGGAGGGCATGTGCAGTCATGAGAACTCAGGAGGCATCAACGTGGTAAGAAAGCATGCAGGCTTGCATCTGGAACAGGCTGTAAACACTGTGTATATAGTGTGTGTGTTTGTGTACAGCTCATGCAGGGATTTGATAAAGTGATCAATAGCTCCGACACACCTGATTAGCCTCTTATTGGTTCTATTACTTTGTGTGGCGGAAGAGGATCACTTTGCAGAATACTAATGAGTGGTCAAGCTTTTCGTCTGGATATTACACATGGATGGGGTCATTCTACATTACATCAATATAGCCTGCTTAGTCTATAGCCTGCTTAATTGTGTAATTTTGTTCAGGTGTGTGTAGTTAATTATCCTTGTTTGGCCGGTGTATTCAAGTTCCTGTGTGTTCAGTTCTAGTTTATCCGGTCTCGTCAGCATCTGCCTTCTTCTTCATCTTCGTGCTTTTGTTAGCAGCACAGTTGTGACAGAAGACCGGACCCTCAAAAATGAAAGTAAAGCGATGTCCATTTGTTTAGTTTTTTTGTTTAATTCAGTGTTTCTTTTGTTAATTTTTTCCCGTTATTGGATCACTTTGCCGCTGTCCACCTGCTCTGCCTTGAGCAGGGAAACCGCTCCCTCGAGGAGCATGTTGAGGAATTCCTCGGTCTCGCCCATCAGACCACCTTCCCGGATGACTGCCTGTGCACGTTCCTGCACGCCGGCCTGGACACCGCAAAACAAGTGCAGTTGTCCGGGGAGGGTCCTCGAGGGAGCTTCGCCGCTAATGTGGAGTGGGTGCTAAGCTCCTGTGGATCTTCCTTCACCGTCGGCCTCGCAGATGAAGACGCCAGCCCCACTCCCAACCCGGTGCCCAGCCAGTCACCACGTCGCTGAACGGAGCACCTGTCTGAGCCCACCACAGACGGAGAACCAGAGCCCACCCCGACTGAAGATCCATCGCGAGAAGAAGCGACTGAGCCTGCCATCGCCCTGGAGCCTGAGCCGATTGACGCATCTGACCAGGTGTGTGAGCCGACAACAACGCACATGTCGCCAGGGATCTGTCACAATGTCATTCAGTTTGAACTTTGTTTTCCTCTTGCACCGTTCCCCTTCATTGAATTAATTGTCATTTTGTTGAGGTGTGTGGAGTTAATTATCCTTGTTGCTTTCGTCAACGAAAATTATGACTAAATATCGTCGTCAACGAACCTTTATTACCAACACTATTCAGAAGTCACAATCATATTTTGAGTGAATTTGTTTGGTATGGTATGTGCTGTGTGAGTGGAACTGCAGTCAACAGCTAGTTATTTATCAAGATCCTCTCATGTTAGGGTTGAAAATAGCAATGTTGTGTGCTTGTAAAGTGACTTTGGTGAGAAGGGAAAAAAATGATTTTGACCATCTGAGAGGATGAAATTATATAAATTATATAACATGTATTTATAATTTAAATTAAATATAATCAGTGTCACACAGGGACTTCTAGGATATCATTTTACTGTTTTCCTTGTAATTACATGTTAATCAATCACAGTAACCATACATTTACAGTAAAGTTAAATAATGTGATTATAAAACGTATATTTTTAAGGTAATTTACAGTTAACCAATTACAGGTTTTTACTGTAGCATTTTTTTTAATTACCAACATTTTTATAGTGAGTGAATGTCCAGTAGACTTCCTGTTGGACATGTGTGGTCTTGTCCTGGACTATGGTTTGAGAAAGCATCCCTTGACATAAATGAGCTCTTTCACATTCCTCAAATGCTTTAGAACTAGTATATGACAAGGACAATGTGGTTCCTAGGGAGAAATTTAAGAGATAGAAAATCCATAAAGAGAAATCATTTGTAATACAACTGCATGTCATATTTCAACGTTGTTATGGTGGAGATATTATCAGTGCCGTCTGTAAAAAGCAACACTGCATGCCCTTGCAGAGATATCCATTTGTGCTCCTTTCTCTGGAAATATGTGTGAGTGTGTGCGCCTTTATGTTTGTGTCACGGTATGAAGATAAAAGAAAGTCCATTCTGTTAGCCCCAGCCAAGGTACTTAAATTACCACCTCCAGGTCAAAAAACATCATCTTCTACAATTTATGGCATCATTGTAACATAACAAAGATGCCTTTGGGGATCAGAGATGTCCTCTGGGCTTCTACTGCCATTTACAAACTGTAGTGTTGGAACTGTGGCAACGTGGCATAGCAACGACAGAAGCCTGTGGGCTACAAATAGCCTTTATGTCCAATTTAAAGCATAAAATACAATTAATTTATTGCATGGCAGTGAGAGCGGCAAATACTCTAATCCTGTATATTGAATTCATCATTTTAGACAGACTCTTAAAGCAGTGCTTGAGCTTCCATTTCATTTAGTGTGATGTTTGTTATGGCTGGTAGATTAAATGATCTTTTCTTCCAGGATCATTCTGAATTGCCCATTGGGGCGGCTGCCACCATGGCACATGAGATCGGTCATAACATTGGCATGAGCCACGACCATGAGGGCTGTTGCGTGGAGGCCACAGCGGAGCAGGGTGGATGTGTCATGGCGGCAGCTACAGGGTAAAGGCTTCTACATTTGCATTACATTGAAGCTTTTAGCTTCCTTTTATAAATAACCAACAATGCAGAACATAAATCACGGTAATTGCAAAAGTATGCTAATTACGCAAAGAACTGGGCACTTTCAAATAATTTTTACTTCTAATTGTGTCATTACTAAACTAATGCATAGACAGGATGCTACTGTACAAGTACATACTTAGTTGCTAATGATAAGTCCCTAAGGATGAGTCAAGCATGATTAATCTCACTTCAGATTGCACACCTGCAGACCATTCACTGAACATCTGATGTACACTACCATTCAAATGTTTGGGGTCAGTAAGATTGATTTATTTTTCTTGAATGAAATTAATACTTGTATTTAGCATGTTTCAAAATATTTCTATTTCAATTAAATGCTGTTCTTTTGACCTCAAGTAATCCTTAAAAAATGCATCAACATATTCACAAAAATATTAAGCAACACAACTGTTTTTAACATAGATAATAATAATAAATGTTTCTTGAGAACCAAATCAGCATATTAAAATGATTTCTGAAGGATAGTGTGACACTGAAGACTGCAGTAATGGCTGCTGATTCAGTACAGAATTGTATATTGCACACAAAACTGCCTAACGCTGGCTGAAATCACCAGCTGCAATCTGGCTTCTAGAAAATCTAAGAAACAGTTGTTTGTGTGATGCCTGAGAAAGTAGCAAGTAAACAAGATACCATGAACATCTTGTACATTAAGTTTGATATGGCGCCATCCATGATGGCATTGCATGATAGTCTTAGGGGCAAAATTTCACCCGTATTTGTATATTCTAGAAGAGAGATGCATGTCACAAAGGTATGCTCAGATCCATTCTGAAAATACTGATTTATAGAAAGAAGGGGGAACATGATGTGCCATGCAATTGGAAAAATGTTCCGAGAGATCTGGTATAAATGGAGAACAGCAGGGTGCCCATCACTGATCCCTGTGGAACAGTGTTAAGGGTGCAGCAGTTTTCCAGGTAACTGGGTAAGAACTAATACATAAACCAGACAAGAGCCATAAAGAACTTTTTCTGGATAAAAAACAGCTGCTAGCATGAGATTAAAAGTGGCTGACATAAGCACATCATTTATGGCAAGGATAGTGGTTTTAGTAGAGTTAACTGGTTTGAAACTTGATTGAGATGAAGTGGGTTAAGTGACCCCTTGGTTTTGGTGCCCCTGCAGTAGAGGAAAGGTAAGACAGAAAATCAGAGGATATCACTTGGCATAGAGAGGAGGAAGGTGTTTTTTTACTTGTCCAAGGTATAAAAAGGTGAAAAACAGTTTTGGAAACTTCACTATTCCTCTTTTCATTTTATATCAAGACCATGTTTTAATTATAATTGTTTTACTGGATTCATTATAAACCGATGTTCAAGTGCATCTGCCTCAGTGTCTACGGCTGACTGTAGATGTTTAACAAATTGGAAGTTTTTATACTTATTTCTATTAGTGCACCTTTTGTTTTCAGTCATTTTCATGCATAAAAATAACATATATCCCTTTCTAAAATGGTCTACAGGCACCCCTTTCCAAAAGTTTTCAGCCGCTGTAGCAAAAAAGACTTGGACAACTACTTCCAGAAGGGAGGAGGAATGTGCCTGTTCAACATGCCCAACATGAAGGATCTGGTCGGTGGCAAGAGGTGTGGAAACGGCTTTGTAGAGGAAGGGGAGGAGTGTGACTGTGGAGAACCAGAGGTGATTTGTGCCTAAATGAATTATTGAATGGAATTACTTATTGATTTAGAGAATACTGAATCAGACCAATCATGAATTAGTCATTTTTCCGAGAACAGTAGTGGCTATGAAATATATATGCAATAAGTCAAAATTTGATAGTTAATATGGATTACCATTGATTACCATTTTTATGCGAGTATTATTTATTAAAGAAATACCTGATATATTTATGCAATGTATTTTTTATATTTTTTTATTGTGAAGAGCTTTGTCTAACCAGCAAAAAGATTTGTTTTTACCACATGGAAGGTCCAAACATAAATGTTAGAACATAAATAGTTGAACTACAGCAGAAAAATGGTGCCGTAACAAAGAGTGACAGATGAAAGCGTATGCATTTTATGTTTGCTTGCATGCCTGTATGTGTGTAGAGAGAAAGAAAGGGGAGCGTCCCACCTTGCTGCAAAGCCGTGTTTGACAGGCTGTCAGTGTGCATATAATGGCTGGGTGATTTGCCATCTGGTGCAGGAAGAATGAGGTAGCGTCTGTAACTCCTAGTCAATACATAAACACCTGGACTACTATTCTGGATTTTACCTGCTGTCAATACCATATTCAATGAAACAACACCTCAGCGATCACCTGACAGAAAAAGCTAGGTTGTTGCAGCAACGAACTGGGAGCTGTTATCATACACTTTTGTTCTAACCTTTTAATCCAAACCATCATCTGCCAGCACTCTCCACTTCCATGAATACACAAAAATAGATAGACAGTCACAGCGCAAGCCTGTCATGTACGCATGTCTTTTTTCATTATAGTCACTGAATAACACCATTTATTTATTTCTAGTGTGATAATCATAGCTGTCAGTCGCACTTGATGCTCTGAAACCATATCAAGCAGAATAGAGGTTGCTGTGTGTTTATGTGAGACAGAGAGACATTGTGTGTGTGTGTGTGTGTATGTGTGTGTGTGTGTGTGTGTAACAGAGCGTATATGTGTGTTGTGCTTGCTCTGCATTGGCCGTCGCCTCCATGCTGTATATATCAGTGTCATACATGTCAAACATTTTTATATGCATCTAACGTCCAATTGTGCAATTTCTCCTCTCAATTTATTTTCCACACTTTAATCATAGCATGCAAGCAGACACTGTGTGTGTGTGTGTGTGTGTGTGTGTGTGTACAGTACATTCATTATGCATATATATATATATATATATATATATATATATATATATTGTGTTTACACAGCTCTCTCTCATTTAATGAGATATGTATAATATATCCATTTAAATGTCAAGTTTTTTTGTGAAAATGCCGATTGGTTGAATTTGTTGAATCAGCTATAAAAGTGTTAATAATGTATGTTCTTGATTCAATTCATAAATCAGAAGTATATAGTTATATTTCGTTATAAGATGATTATATATATCATCTTTCAGTTTATTATAATTATAAACTGAAAGATGAAATGTTGAGGGCCATATGTTGATTTGCTTTGGTAGCCTTTATTGGAATTGTGTGTTTGTGTGTGTGTGTTTTCTGTCTCCCGCAGGAGTGCACCAATGATTGCTGCCACCCCAGCAATTGCACTTTGAAGATGGATGCTCAGTGTGCCCACGGGGTCTGCTGTGAGGACTGCAAGGTGTCGAACTATTTATTAATAAATCTATTTATTTATTTATTTCTCTCCCACTGCTTCCCTCTCTCACTCTGTTCTGACTCTCACTTAGTATGTTTCATACAAGTGGTCAAGGCTTAGCGAGTTAGCCTGTCCCTGTTAACCCCTGCTGGTAGAAGCCATAGCTACACCACCTGGCCGCAAAAAACATCTTTCCCCATTGACACCATTGCAAATTACCTGTGTATTCTGACGAAATTGCATTTTTGTAATCAACATATTTCATTGTATTACAGTAGATGTTTTACTAATTATTCACTAACAATGATTCACTTTGAACAGTTGTTTTTTTAGTAACATTAACAAAGATGAATAAATACTGTAACAAATATATTGCTCATTGTTAATTAGTGTTAGTTAATGCATTAACTGATGCTATCTCCTTATTGTAAATTGTAAAGTGTTACTGGGCGAACTATTTATCTGTCTATTTGTCTATCTATTTATTTATTTATTTCTCTCCCACTGCTTCCCTCTCTCACTCTGTTCTGACTCTCACTTAGTATGTTTCATACAAGTGGTCAAGTCTTAGCGAGTTAGCCTGTCCCTGTTAACCCCTGCTGGTAGAAGCCATAGCTACACCACCTGGCCGCAAAAAACATCTTTCCCCATTGACACCATTGCAAATTACCTGTGTATTCTGACGAAATTGCATTTTTGTAATCAACATATTTCATTGTATTACAGTAGATGTTTTACTAATTATTCACTAACAATGATTCACTTTGAACAGTTGTTTTTTTAGTAACATTAACAAAGATGAATAAATACTGTAACAAATATATTGCTCATTGTTAATTAGTGTTAGTTAATGCATTAACTGATGCTATCTCCTTATTGTAAATTGTAAAGTGTTACTGTATTTATTTATTTTATGTGTTGCTTAAAATAGTTGCTAGTGAAGGCCTTGTCTGTGTTTTTGCTTTCTAGAGATGCACCAGGCTGCCATAGTTTAATATCCACTTTTTCTCTGTAGTTTGCCCACCAACTGCTCTCTTTTTCTTTCATCAAAATCCTTCAGTCTCCTTACCATGCCCTCTGCCCACAGCTGAAGCAGGCCGGCACCATGTGCCGTGGAGCAGCCGGTGCCTGTGATCTGCCGGAATACTGCACGGGAGGTTCTCCCTACTGCCCCTCTAATGTTTACCTCCTGGACGGGTCATCGTGTCAGCTTGGCCGTGCCTACTGCTATAATGGCATGTGTCTGACCCATGAACAGCAGTGCCTGCAGCTGTGGGGTTATGGTAAGATATGTGCTGTCTGGCTATGCCTTTAATTTGCAGGGAAATAATGTCTGTAGGATCCAGTTCAGAAGTTATGTTACTATGTTATTTTATTGAGCAAGAATGCATTAAATTGATCAAAAGTGAATAATAAAGACATTTATAATGTTACAAAAGATTTGTATATCAAATAAATGTAGTTCCCTTTCAAGGGAACTTCGAACTGCGTCCTCTAGGGGTCGCTATGGGGAACGCCTCGTCGTGAGATTTATCACAGAGTCCTGAAAAAAAAATCACAGTTTCCACAGAAATACTAAGCAATAATTGTTTTCAACACTGATAACAATAAGAAATTATTCTTAAGCACCAAATCGGCATATTAGAATGATTTCTGAAGGATCATGTGACACTAAAGCCTGGAGTAATGGCTCCTGAAAATTCAGCTTTGTCATTACAGAAATAGATTACATTTTAAAATATACTAAAATAGAAAACATTTATTTTATATTGTAATAATAGTTTACAATATTATTGTATTTACTAGAGACAAGAGACTATAACATTAAAAAATCTTGCTGACCACAAAATTTTGAACAGTAATACTGTATATATGTCATTGTGTATAATCATCACAAATGGCCACAATGGTACTGAATGATTAGGTTCATCATATACCAATTTCATATTTCACTTCATATTCAAATGGCGGACCGCGGTCTGGGTCTGGACCTCTGCTTGGTTTCAACCGGACCGCTTGACATAATGGCAACGGCAGCATCATTTTACCATTTCTAAATAAAGTGAGCAACGCTTCAAATCAACTGAGCTGTTCACATCACAAGCGCTCAAGGTTGTTTATTGTAATGATCTTTCGGTGTTATATCCTCTAATATATATTTTATTTTATCTAGAGCCAAAGGGCTTCATTCAAGCTCTTCCCGTGTGTGCACTGCAAAAAAATGCTTTTCTTACCTAGTTTTTTTGTCTTGTTTTCAGCCAAAATATTTTAAAAATTCTTAAATCAAGAAGGATTTTCTAGACACGTACAAATTATTGTCTTGTTTTCAGAAAAAACAAGTCAAAATTAAGTTTTTGCTTAGAACAAGCAAAATAATCTGCCAATAGGGTAAGCAAAATAATCTGATTTCAAACAGAAAACAAGATTATTTAGCTTACCCCATTGGCATATTATTTAGCTTGTTTCAGGCAAAAACTCACTTAATTTTGACATGTTTTTTCTGAAAACAAAACAATAATTTTTACTTGTTAAATTTAGATATTTTGGCTGAAAACAAGACAAAAAAACTCTCCGCATCACCATTTTGGAGAATATCCACTGAACGCAAGCAGCGTACACTATTCTGTGTCAGCCGCGACACAAGAATACGTTTTCTACGTGTATTTACGCTTTGATTTGAACGAAAACAGCGCACCCGTGCAGCGCGGCTGACACAGAATAGCGTACGC
>NW_015644043.1:192488-207967 GCF_001515625.1 Sinocyclocheilus rhinocerous
ATTTGAACGAAAACAGCGCACCCGCGCAGCGCGGCTGACACAGAATAGCGTACGCAGTTTGCGTTCAGCGGATGTTCTCCAAAATGGTGATGCGGAGAGATACAGAGGAGACGAATTGTTGAATAAAGTCGTTATTTTTGTTTTCTTCGCATACAAAAAGTATTCTCGTCACTTCATAACGTTACGGTTGGACCACTGATGGCAGATGGACTATTCTGACGATGTCGTTCATACTTTTCTGGACCTTGACAGTGTAATTTACTTGGCAGTCAGTCGGACAGTCAGAAGCTTCCCGGTTTTCATCCAAAATATCTTAAATTGTGTTCCGAAGACGAACAAAGCTTTTACGGGTTTGGAACGACATGGGGGGTGGGGGTGGGTAGGTGATTAATGACAACATTTTCATTTTGGGGTGGAGTAACCCTTTAAATCACTCACTGTATTGACAGCATTTTCATATACACCTTAAACACAATATGCGTTTTCATGAGTTTTTGTTTTTAAACAGAAGCAGAAACACAGTGAGCAGCAAAATAGATTGATAATTTTGCTAAAACACTGCAGAAAACAACAATGCTGCAAATATAGTTATTTTTACCTATCATACTCCGACCGTTCAAACCAGGTTTGAGGCAGGTTTTTTCATGTACATTTAGCATTATTAATCAGTATGTTAAGAGCATTTTAAAAATAAACATATAATTGTTAAAATTAGGGAAATTATTTGTAGATGGCAAGGAAAGACAACATAAACATTGAAATTACAAGTTAACTTTGTTTTCTGTTCATGATGAGAGCGTTTTGATAATGTTTGTTTTAAGCAAAATATAAAAATACTCCAGACTTCAAGAGGAAAACTCTGAACCCCCATACAGTATCTCTTCTGTCACATGGCCTTCTGCCTTATGTATCTAACCATAAAAAATAATAATAGCCTGATAAAACATCTGATGTTATCTTTTAATGATCATATCTAATTGGGCTCAACTGATTATTTTTATTTTTTACAGACCAGACCTCTTGGAACTTTAATTGAATACCCCTTCATATACCATCGTATTTACATAGTATTCCAAGCTAATTTAAAGAATATGTTTTAACATGGTAATATTATGGTACTTCTTTGTCAAATGTCCCTTTTAATTCCCTAAACCAACCTTTCAGAACAAGTTTTTAAATCCGAATAGACCCTCTTTCAGTGTTTAGTCAGCACTAATGATCAAATACTGCTTGAGGATGATTTTGTAGTGAGAGCTCATGGTATTTGGCTGTACACCTCCAGTGTGTTCTGGGCTCATGTCCAGTCAGGCTCTTTGGCTATCAGACAGACTCAGATCACAGTAGACGTACTTTGTCATTTGGGGGGTGAGCGGGTGTTGACATGTTTGATGTTCACTGTGTATAACCAATATTATCATATTCACAAATTTTAACTGAGTAGTTAATGTTTTACTGGATTTGAAAAAAAAAATTTAATCAATGGATTATTTGTACCATGGAATGGTAGAACAAAATAAAATTGTGGTACTATGTATTATAAACACTTTTTTTTTTTTTTATTGTCACTTAAAACCTAATACTTCATTTTTAATTAAAAACATATATTATCTCTAACCAAATATTAGCTGGTGGCATGAAGCCAGCAGATCCATGTTCACACTATGAGTCTGTTTGAGTCCCTGACTGTAATTGACATTTCTCAGAGGTAACGAAGGTTTAACTGAATAACTAAATTTGTCCAGGTGCGCAGCCGGCACATGACGTCTGCTTTCAAGATGTGAACGCGGCGGGGAATGCCTTTGGAAACTGTGGCAAGGACAGTCATGGCAACTACATGAAGTGTGAGAAAAGGTGAGGTGGTATTTTAATATTTCAACCAGCCATATAAGCAATATGTGGTTTCTGTCAAAGAACTTGCTGACCTGAAGTGAAACGAAATCTGCCATTTCTGCAAATAGTTCTGCAACTAATACATTAAAAAGCTGCAGTAATACCAATATATATATATTTTTTAATTAACAAACTAGTTCAAATAGTTTACAAGGACAGCACTGCAGACTCGGTACTTTTCCGAAGTTAGACTCTTTTTTTTTTCTGCTTATTCATAATTCTCAAAACATTTTTCTAATTGGCTTTCCTCGTGGATGAATTTATGCTGAATCGCTGTAAGAAAAGATGACTAGTGATCTCTCATATCAAATCCCAACAGTGATGCCAAATGTGGTAAGATACAGTGCCACAGTGCTGCCAAGAAACCAAAGGGCACCAATGCTGTGTCCATAGACACCACCATCCGTACAGATGGCATTGAGGTGAAGTGCCGGGGCACATATGTTTACAGCACCCAAGATGGGCAGGGCGATCTTCCAGACCCTGGACTGGTCATGACGGGCACCAAGTGTGGAGAGGGGAAGGCAAGTTTTATTTATTTAGTTATTTGTTTGTTTGTTTGTTTGTATTCAGTCTTTATATTCAATATACAACTCAGATATTTATTAAACAGGATCTGTAGTATTAGGTGAAGATATGTCTCCAAAATAAGTATCTCAATAAAAGCATGTATTTTTTGTTTTGTATTGAAGGGTTGATTTATTCTGTTTTTACTTGCCTTCAGGTGTGCAAAGATCGACAATGTCAGAATGCCTCTTTTACTGAGTTACAAACCTGCATAGCCCGTTGCCATGGGCATGGGGTAAGTGTGTGTGTGTGTGTGTGTGTAAGAACTTTTTGAATTTGAAGATCATGGTAAATTGTACTTAATTTGTCTTCTGGGAAACATGCAAGTATCTTCTGTTGCTTCCGAAGGGCAGTACATTTTGTATGATCTCTCTTATTTTGTTAAGATTATTCACATTTTCACAGATTCTGCAAGGGGTTCCCAAACGTTCGCATGCCACTGTATATTAGGGATGTGCATCTCTAAAACTGAGGCTGATGTGATACACATCTCAATGCATAGCCAACGATACGATACATTAAAGATACATATGAACCAGATGCGATACGATTCACCCCTATTACGATGCAGGGCGATCCGATTTCGATTCGATTCTACACAATGTGATTCAATGCAATATGATGCAATGGAAAAAATATGATGATATGCAAATCAATATGGTACAGATAGTTTCCTTTTATTTCTTTGGTTCATTGTAATTATTTGGTTGAAGATGCAGCTCTACCTCTGCCATGTTAATCTCTATTCTATGTGACTCTAATATCTACATATAAAATATTGGTCACAAATTATTTGTCATTTTCTAAATAATAAAAGTATAGCGCATCTACTAATAAATAAAAATAATAAATAATGTTTTACTGATGCAAATATGTTAGAAACTATATGTTAGGTTTTTTTTTATGCAAGTGCTTCTCCTAAATTATGACTAAATATAGGCTATGTCTTAGTATTCCTTCTCCCTTTGAGTTCCTCTTTAACCCAGACTGACTCATTGTGGATTTCACACCTCTAAATCCTTTAAAACCTCGCTCTGGGTTGCTCATTTCCCGACACATACTGCCTCTAATAAAAACTGACGCTTTTCTTATATTAGCAGAGCTATAGCATTTGATTTGTGTTTTTTCTGGTCAAATAGTTGTAAAAAGCCTCCAAGCCGTATATACTCCAATTCTGTCTTTCCTAATCCCTTTGCCCTCCCTCTGTCTCTCTCTTTTGTCAGTTTTTCTTTTATTTCTTTATGTCTTGCTTATTTACCCATTCGCTTTTCAAAAGGGCAGCCAAATACGACAGGTCTTTGAGGGGAGATTAGAGATTCAGAAACTGCTTTTTTATTATTCATTTGCATTATCATTTGATTCATATTGATCGTATGGTTTAGGCAAGTGTGGATGGAGAATAAAGTGAGTGGTCGTGGTATTTGCACACAGCACATTTTCTCTCCTTTCCACTGTTCCTGTCTTGCCTCTGGGTTAGATTGAAGCATGTAAAATATTCTCTGTTAAAAGAAATTCCATTAAGATGAAAGACGGTATATTCTGTATTTGCCCTATACTTCAAAAGACGTGACAGAAAATGTTCCCTGCAATTGCAGCAATGAAAGTGAGGATAGGTAAATGGCTGTGTGTGATTAAAAAAGTTAAAACTGACTCAAACAAATATATATTAAAACCAAACAAGTTGTTTGTGGTGTAGTTCAACCAAAATGTCGTAAGGTTTGGACATGAGAGTAAGTGAATGATGACAGGATTTCCATTTATCTCTTTAAGGTCAAACAGCAGTGCAAAAGGCGTGTGAAAGTTAAACCCAAACCTTCCCGATGGAAATTCTCATCCACCCTTATTCCAATGTGTGGTGTTGTTTTGCATGCAGGTGTGTAACAGTAATGGGAACTGCCACTGTAAGCGTGGGTGGGCTCCCCCCTTCTGTGAGAAACCAGGACTCGGGGGAAGTGTGGACAGTGGACCTATACAGTATGACAGTGAGTTCACCTTCAGCTTTCAGTGCACATGTTCCTCTGCTCTCACTTCTTTCTCTCCTATTCTTTAATCCATCTTATAGATAGATTTATCTAAGATTTTATCACTCGTGTGCTCTCTCTCCCTCTTTCTCACTTTCCCTTTCTTCCTCACACCTCTTATCAAATGTCACCTTAACCATTAATCTCTACCGTCTAGCTTTTCTTTCCAGAACTCAGGCCAATGATATCTTTGCTTGTTGAAACATTTCAAGAGTAAATCTAGGAATTAATGAATTTATTACTCACTCATTTCATTTACTATATGACTGGATCTGAAAAACCTTTTGTTCTGAATGGAATACTAGAATGCGTCTTAATGCATACTCGGTAAACTGTATTTTAATTATTTATTTTTGTAAATAGAATGTGATACAGTATGTAATATGCTAAATATTTCAATCAATAATATAGTCACATGACCTCATACATACACTACCGATCAAAAGTAAGACTTTTTAAAAAGAAATGAATGCTTTTTTTCAGCTAGTACTTGTTAAAGGGTTAGTTCACCCAAAAATGAAAATTCTGTCATTAATTACTCACCCTCATGTCGTTCCACACCCCTAAGACCTTCGTTCATCTTCAGAACACAAATTAAGATATTTTTGATCAAATCCGATGGCTCAGAGAGGCCTCCATTGACAGCAACGCCACCCAAACTCTCAAGATCCATAAAGGTACTAAAGACGTCGTTAAAACAGTCGACGTGACTACAGTGGTTCTACAATAATTTTATGAAGCGATGAGAATTCTTTTTGTGCGCAAAAACAAAACAAAAATAACGACTTTATTCAACAATCTCTTCTCTTCTGTGTCATTCTCATACGTTGTTTTACGTCCAGCGCTTCCAGGTTCTACGTCAGAACGCCGGCTCATTATTGGACGGCTCCTGCATCAGCATCACACGCATGCATCGCGCTGCTCACATGTGCAGTTTGGCCAATAATGAGCTGGCGTTCGGACGTAGAACACGGAAGCCTTCACTGTGCATACTGCATTAACCGCGTAAGGATAATGACAGGGAAGAGAAGAGATTGCTGAATAAAGTTATTATTTTTGTTTTGTTTTTGCGCACAAAAAGTATTCTCGTCGCTTCATAAAATTATTGTAGCAACACTGTAGTCACGTCGACTGTTTTAATGAAGTCTTTAGTACCTTTATGGATCTTGAAAGTTTGGGTGGCTTTGCTGTCAATGGAGGCTTCTCTGAGCCATCGGATTTGATCAAAAATATCTTTATTTGTGTTCTGAAGATGAACGAAGGTCTTAGGGGTGTGGAACGACATGAGGGTGAGTAATTAATGACAGAATTTTCATTTTTTTGGGTGAACTAACCCTTTAAATTGATTCAGAAGTGACAATAATGACTTCTACTTTGCTTTAAATAAAATAAAATAAAATAGTTGCTGTTCTTTCTATTCAAAGAATCTTGATTAAAAAGTATTATGTTTTCCACAAAAATAAGGAGCACATCCATTTTCAATATTGACAATAATAATAAGTGTTTCATGAGCACCAGATCAGTATTAAAATTATTTATGAAGGATAATGTGACACTGGAGTAATGACAGCTGAAAAATCAGCTTTAGCATCACAGGAATAAATCATATTTTAAATTATATTAAAATAGTAAACAGTTCATTTCAATGTTGGTGATATTTCACAATATGACTCAAATATTTAAATATTGTGTTTTTGCTCAAATAAATGTATAGTCTTGGTGAGCATAAAAGACTTCTTTCAATAACATTATAAAAAGCTCATGATCCCAAACGTTTAAACAGTAGTGTACATGAGAGTGAGGCAATTTGGGGTAAAAATGGCTTAACCTACTCTCTGATCACATAGCGAGTAATGTGAAAATTAAAAGTCACAGTTAATATCCCTTCTTGTACATGAGTCACACTGGAAATAGAAGGTCAAGTTGCATTGCATTGCATTGCAGAAGAGAGTATTCACTGGTTGTGTGCTGCACGTTTTAGAAATGTAGTAGTTCATTTGCGTGTTCTATTCATTTGCTAGATGCTGCTTAAAAGTAGTATACTAAAGAAAAAAGTATGGTAGTTTGCTATTCTGAACGTAGCCATAGACATTATTATGCTACAGGGTGAATGTAGTGCACACAAGATCTATTATTCAGAGTGGCAGATATTTGGCAAGCACTTCTCTTTGTGTTTGCTGTTGACCCTTGTCTAACAGTCGCTGTATGTTCTATATCTGTCCTCAGGTCAGGTGGGATTAGTTGTTGGGCTGCTCTTTGTTTTTCTAGTGCTTCTCCCTGCTGTACTTATTGCCTTCTACTGCATCAAGATAAAAAGCTCCTACTACCACAAGTGGAAAACACAGAGAGAGAAGAGCAAAGCCAGCAGGTATTACTGTAGCAACACACACACACACAGTTATGCAGCGCCTTTACAAAGTGTTCAGACCCTTTTACAGTTTTGTTAAAAAATGTATGCATTTCCATTTACACAAACCACCACAGAAACAATGTGAAAATGGCTTCATAGAAGTTTGAATGGATTAATAGCATAAAGCTAAAATCTCAGACCGTGTATTGAGCTCAGAAGTGTCCTGTTTCTTTTGATCATCTATTGAATTTATTTTTAGTCCCGTTATGCAAATTCATTTGATTGGACATGATTTTAGAAAGGTACACCTGTTTGTATTTGTACACACTGCATGGCAGAGCAAAACCCTAAAAAAAGGTCTTTGAAGTTATGAAAAAAAAACTTTATTAGCTCTTTGAGATTATCCATAAAAAACATGTCTGGGCAGTCAATGTTGCTAGAGGTGCAGTGGCCTTCGGTGTTGTCAGATGGAAGACGTTTTGAGCCATTCATCTTAAAACTGGCTGTTTAGGTAAACTGGCTATTTGGTTCCAGGAGAGACCCACTGAATTCATGGCGTGAGTGAGAGAATAAGTGAGAGAGTGAGCGATTTCGACCGCATTGACTAGTGCCTCCTGTGGCATGCTGAGTGATTCAGCACAATATTATCTTCTTTAGATTCCTAGAAATTAAAGCCACAACAGCATAATGGTTGTTTCCTCAAGCCCATCCGTTTTACTATGTCTCTTGGATAACAAACTGCCTCCATTGCTGGTGCCCTGTGATATATCTAATATCAAAATGCCTTTTTGCAGATTAAAAACTCACACATAAATTAATCCCAAATAAGTGTAAAAATCATATGCTACTCTACATGGATACATCTGTCTATCATTCATTTTGTTAACAGAAATAGACTTTTAAAAGAATAGAATAAAGAGGTGATTTTAACTACAAAGATAGAAAATAGTAGAAAATAATACAGATGGGCTTATCCTTGCTGAGAAATGGATTCAAAACTTTTTTCATCCTATTGCAGCTGGCTGATAGAAGTCATACTTTTGGGAATCTTCCTTTTAAGCAATACAGATGTCACGGCTGTGAGTGGAGTACTTTTATGGAACTGCAGCACAAAATTCAGTTGGAAATCTATCCATTCCCGAGGCTTTGCCACTTTTCAGCTGATTAATGCCATTATAATAGAAGCCATATTTATTCAGGACATATTGGTTTCTCAAAGAATGTCTTCATCGTACCTATATCCAATATCTGAATTCTTCTGCTCAAGGTGCTGCTCATACCACTGACTTGCTAGATTATAAATTTTCAAAAAAAAAAAAATTGGTCAGTCCTTCTTTGATCCATAATGCTTTCCTACTTGATTTGAAACCAAGATACCAAATCTACTTTGAAGAGATGACTTTTCCTAATGCGTTTTGCAGAATGTGTTAGTCACATATTCTTATATATTAAAGGGGTCATATGATGCTATTTTAAAGATCATTATTTTGTGTATTTGGTAAGAACCCCTTCTGTTCATTTACACAATTATGGATATTATCTGGCCCCTTAGATAATATTAACTCAGTGATCCCCCTGCCCTTACCTATAGCTGAGTTGTTTTACTTTTTTTATTGTATTTAATTTTATATATTTATTTTTGTTTATTTCAAACGCTATCAGTCTATGTTTCAAATCTAATCAAGCTATATCAAGGACACATTTTTCTTTGCCAAATTGCTTTCAAACAATTGTTTTGTGATCTGCTTTAAAAGGACTTTTATGAGAAATTAAATGTAGCTGTTCTACAGAGTGCAAGCCAGAGCCCCCTGTCTTTCATCTCAGGCCCTCTAAAAATATGTGATTAGTTCAGCTGTCAGTATCCGCTGAAATCTAATTATGTGATCTCTCTTCACATTTGCTGAAAACAGCAGCTGCAGAGAGATAGCTGAGGTTACTTCACTTTGAATCCTCCCCTTACCAGTCATTAAAAACATTAAAAGTTAGTCAGATTAGGTATGGTATTATCCTTTCTTCTAGTCAGTGGCAGACCAGGTCGTGTTTGGCATGGAGCAGTTCCCCACACACACGGTCTCACATCTGAACTCTCTCAGTTTCAGAAAAATCACAAAATTTAATGCAACCTAATAATTACTGATATACATCTACTGACTAATACTAACAGATGTGATTTGATTTTTTTATTTATTTTTTGTTAAGGTGTCCATTGAGCAAGGTTTCAACTTACACTGTACCAACTCTTGCACTTCAAGCGATGATTCACCCAAAAATGAAAATACTGTCATCATTTTCTAACCCTTGTGTCATTCCAAACATGCATGATTTTCTTTATTTCTTCTGTGTAAGATATTTTAAGAAGTGGCTTTGTTTTTTTGTTTATACAGTGGCAATTCATGTAAGACTTTAAATCCAAGAATATCTCCTGCAGCTTCAAATGGACATGCTTAAATCTGTTTCGCATCAGTGTCAGTTAGGAAAAATCTGTGTAGTATAAAAGCCAAAAAAGCAGAGGGGTTATTGTCAGCAACAGGCTTTAGGATTGGCAGGCAACATGGCGGAGGTTGAATAGAGCCAAATATAGAGTGATGCTTGAAGAAAATCAGCACACAACCTCCGTCAAGAGAAAAGATTCTTCATTCAGTGTCAGAATGACCTGGAGCACAAAGCCAAGATGATCCTGGATTGGCTTTGGGACAAATAATGTCCTTGAGTGTTCCATCTAAAATGACCCCATAGAAATACTGTGGGCAAACTACTCAAAGTTTGAAGGGATCTGCAAGGGCGAATGGGAAAAAAGAATCCTGGTGTGCAAATCAGACCTCCTGCTGTCTTCACTGCCACACAGCATGCACAGCTACACAGTGTCTGAATACTAATGCAAATAATACATTTCAGATTTTTTTCAAACATACATAATAAAAGTTCACTTTGTCCTTTTGGTATATTATGCCAAATACAATAAATAATTCAGTCTATCCTGAGCTATGAATACTCAAGGGGTCTGAATTCTTTCTGATGTCACTCTATGAACATACACGTATGCTCCAAAAATGTTCATTATCCAGTGCACTTTTGAATAACATGCTTAGAAAATGATGGTATTATAATTGTACATGCTGAAAGTCTGTAGTCAATCTTGTGCTTTACAAACTGACAAAAAACGCAATGGTAGTCAATTTCACTTCTAGTCTATTCACTAAATTATTTATGATGTGTTTTCATACGTTTTCAGAAATGAGGGCTCCGTTGAAAAGGGGAAGAATGGACACCTAAACCCTGCTTTCCATCTGAAGGTGGTGGGACCCTCCAACAGAAGTGTTAATCTTAAGGTATGGACACTTTAGTCACAGAGGAGAGAACACTTGTATATATAATCTTTAATACGAATTATACAACACTTTGCATTACATTATACTGTACATATTTTTGGGGTTGGCAAGATGTTTTTTAAGTCTCTTTTGCTCACGAAAGCTACATTTAATTGATCAAAAATACAGTAAAAATAGTAACCGTACTGTGAAATACTATTACAATTTAAAATAAATACAATTTAAAAAGTTATATAAAAAGTTGTATATTAATATCTAAAATGTAATTTATTTCTGTGATGGCAAAGCTATATTTTCAGTAGACATATTTTAGTGGCCCAAAACAGATAACAGAAATAAAAATGCAAGATTTGCTACAAATGAATTTTTCACTTGCATTCATCAGTTTTATGACCCCATTCACCTCTGTCAAGACATTAGTCCTTTGAAGTGCATTTTTTTTCATTTAGAGATTTATGATGGGGTTTGTTTAGTATGTATTATGTGATTTTTTTCAAATCATGTAGTAGCATCACCAATATCTCATCATCACTTTGCTTTTTTTCCTCTTAAGCTACCTCACACCAGCAAGGAGGTGCTTCCTCTGAGGCCAAACCCAGCCTCCAACAGTACTCAGCCAGTTAATATTGTCCGTCCTCTCCGGCCGGCTCCGTCGCCATCCCTGAGCAACATCAAAGGACCTCGACCTCCTCCGCCTATCAGCAAGCCACCCAAATCTGTAGCATCACCCCAGAAACTCAGTCCTCCCAAGAAGCCTCTACCCCTCAACCCTTCACGCTCACCACTGGTGAGAATTCAGTGTACTCATATTCTTTTGGTTTAATCAAAATCACTGTGGGAGCCAAAATAGGTCACAATCTCATCAAATGAAATGCTGCTTGAAACACCTGTTTTAATCACGCCGTCAGAAATCCTGAAGAAAGCACACCTCAAATACTTATTCACTTCTTTTTCCTATCCTCATACAGAAGGTATCAGAACAACAGCCTCGACCCCCGTTCACACCCCCCCAGAGGCCTCTTCCTCTCAGCCCTGCTCGTGGAGCACAGCCCAAACCCTCTGGTGGGGGGCTCATGGTGATGATGCCCCCTTCAGTCGGACCCAAGCCTGTGGGAAAGGTGACTGCTGTTCCCCCTTTAAAGGCATTCCGGTGAGTAAACACATCAAAAGTTCCACAGATGAGCTTAAAAGTAAAATACAGCTGCAGACAGCGATGATGGGCCACTGGTGGCTTTAAAAAAAACAATTCACAGTGGCAACATGCATTTAAAGAGGACTACTTTGAAGTCTTTTGCATGTGTCACACATCCTGCTGCCAGCTGGTGGCGCTGTGACCGTGAACAATCCATGAACATCCATGTGATGAGTCCGCATAACCAAATATACACCAATTTGATCTAAATCAGATAATCAGTCAATCCGATTGAGCTCAATCCAAATTAAATTGTGTGGTGTAGATCTGGCATATTCTGATCAATAAGAAAAAACTAAGCAGATTCAAAAATATTGTCAGGCTGCATATGTTTACCGGACCGCTTTTATAATTTTTTCCTTTTTACATATGTTTATTTACATCTTAAAAACTGGTCAGATGAGGAGACTGAATATTTACTTGCTTATGTAATTGCTTAAAAAAATATATACATACATACATATATACATACTGATGGTACTGTAGCTCCAATAATGCTGTGACTGTGTTGACAGGGTCACTGCGTATGCACTGAAGTTTTGTTAGAATATAAAATGCACATGTGAACGGAAATGTGAATCAGATTGCAAAGTTTAGGGTTCATGTAAACAGAGTTTCAGAATCTAAAATTGGATTACATTCATTTGGCTTAACAAAATTAGAGCATGTAAACATCCCTATTGTCTTGGCATCATGTTGACCAAATTTGGTGACAATCACACAAATCCTCTAGAAGGAGTATTTAGAAATTCAGTGAGACTCTGAGGATTCGACTGTATATGCTGAAAACTGCATTTCATTTTGACAGGGTATCATGTTTATATCATGGTTTTTCACACAAAAAGAAAGGCGCAAGTGGTTTGTTTGAAATGATGGTCTTGGAAAAGCATTCATTTAACAGACTTATCTGTCTTGTCTTGTCTGTCTTTTCCACTCACCATTTGTGACTTATTCTCACCAAAATATGTAAATTGTGACGCCATTAGCTAATTAGCATACTAATTGTAACAGTTGACTGAACAGTTACTCTCCAATAAGAAAGGCAGTCCTAATGAGTGAGAGTCTGTCTGCTCTAATTATTCAATACTTTGTTTTTCTTTGCCAGAGCAAATGGATCAGAGTCAATGTTAGATACAAATAAGCGTGCCGAACAGTGGGGGGTGAGGCGTGCGCTTTGGATATTTTATGGGATTCTTATTCTTTTCAACTCTCTACCTATTCTTGAGTGCAGTAAATATAGGACTGAATTTTTACAACACATCAAACGTTTGGACGGGGTTTAACTCATTTATATACAGTAATAGGTTTTATGGGGAAATACACATGTCCCAATAGAATCTTGTAAGAAGTGAATTTTGCAAGTTTAAATCTTCTTTTCTCTCATCGAGTCTTCACATCAATGCTAGTCCGCTATCAGTTCTCAAAAGCAGCCGTCTAGCACTTATTTTCAGAAATAACTGCACCGATATCCAGGCCTCATTTCTGCTTGTCTCCAGTACTACATGCTCCAATCTAAGAACAACCGAATCTCACTGAGTTTCAGCTTGTGAAGATAAATCTGTTCGTAGCTTCCCAGTGGCGGCGGCAGCTTAGTACTATGTTATGATAAAAATATGAATTCATTTTTAACACATAACAGTGAGACTCTGAGGATTCGACTGTATATGCTGAAAACTGCATTTCATTCTGACAGACTCAGCAGGGTATCATGTTTACATCGTGGTTTTTCACACAAAAAGAAAGGCGTAAGTGGTTTGTTTGAAATGATTGTCAACCTTGGAAAAGCATTCATTTAACAGTGTAAAGTCTTTAAACTGAAGGATCTTGTGAGAAATATGAGGCAAACTGAGATAAGCACGCACTTCCATTCCTGCCTTTACAACAATTTTAACCCTGCAAGGCCTATTTTTTTAATGGAATAGTTTATTGAACCTTTAGACAAAATATAAAATAAAAGCTTTAAAAAAAGTGTTTATATTTTTAGATTTTTAGATTCAGGCTTTAAAGGCTCATATAATATGAATATAGGGAGAATATGGAGCTCACACACTCAAAGTGGAACTCAAGGTTGTTATTTTATATGACCAAAAAGTAAGATGAATTTCGGATATTTCTGCTTGCAGTGTAAATCAGTGAGATTGACAGTACAGCAGACAACTTAAAGTTCTAGTGTATATCTAACCAATGGGGTTTTTTTTTTTTTCAGACCTGTTTCAGGACCCAAACCAATCATAGTTCCATCCACTTTCCGAAAATGACGCTTGCAGGATTAATTTCTTAAAGACTTCAGCCAGCCTATTTGCACTAAATAAGGACCCTTGGCGACTGGTACTATAATGAGCTGTCTCACAAGGGATGGAAGAGCATGGTGCTAGGGCCCTGGATGAGGCCTCGCAAACCGGCGTTCAAATACAGCCGGCACAGCAGAGATGACGTGGTTTTGCATGAAAACATGCAGACTGAGAAAGTTTTGGATAGACTATCACATTGCCAAAACCTTGACTTTTAATCACCTTGCAATTTTTTTGTACTTATTTGTTTTAATATCATGCCTCTGTCTTGTTTACATTTTTTGTTTGACTATCATCTATTTGTCAAGTGCCAAAGATGTTGTTTTAATGCCTTGTTTAATTTGTTGTACTGTGCTGTATGTGATTTTGTGTTTGGTACATAAAATATGTTATACCTTTTTAGACACCATGTTGTTTGGTCGTCCTCACTTTATGACAGACTTTACGTCAGGTCTAACTGTTTATATCAGGTCAAAATCAACGGAGATTTGCAGTGAACAGAGAGTTCTATATGAGAATAATGGAAAAGTTGTGATTAAAAAAATTGATGAATTGTGTCATTTCTGTGTGAAACAAGTGATCTAAACATTCCTAAGTATATCTAAATTGGTAGTGGTATTTTTGTTTGCCAATGATGCCTAAATGAGGAATAAGAATTTTTAAAAATGACTTAAAACATGGTTTCCTGAACAAAGACCACTATGAAAAATAAAGTGCTACTATGAAAAGTAATTAGTCACTAAAGAATTAGTCCATAAACGTGTCTCTGCACAGGAGCCTAAGATTTTGTTCAAATTTCTAAACAGGCTTATTAAAAAAAAAGAAAAAAAAAGATGAATGTGCTTTTCCTGAGAAAAGTGATAATGTCTCTGACAAACTGCTTGCGTATCTTACCAATGCATTCTTTTAAACTCAGCATAACTTGTACTGAGTCACTGTCAATGCATACAGAAATGTTTTTGTGAATCATGAAGTCCTAGTTTTCCTATATTTATAATAGAAACAAACAAAATGAACGTATAATGCATGATTATATGTGAGTCTGGCCTTGAAAAGCATTTCTAAAAACATTTCTTTCTAAAACATATTATATCTGCTTGTGGTTTCAAGCACTCTAATCTGTGCAGTCTTGAGCTCCAGCATATTAAGATATTCAAGTGAAGTGCTGCTGGATTTTACTACCACATGACCCCACCTGCAACGGTGGCTCTGCAACTGAATCTCAAACCCTAGAGAGGCTTCTGTTTGATTTACAGCTCATTACACACAGTCAGACCTGCCTCACCCCCTCATATGGACCGATAAAGCTCCACTGACAGCTGCGGCTGGTACATTTAAAAGCAGGGAGGAACTGAAACTCAGCTGTCAGCAGAAACCCTCATTGCTCTAAACTGACGAGCAGCCTTTCCGCTTCAATTTTTGTTTTTACTTTAAATGAATCCTGCACAGTGTCGTGGCCATATTCAGTCTGCTGAGCAGGCACTTCTCACGCTGTGCTCGTGAACATTGCATTGTGTTGGTTTTAATTCAATTTAGTTTCTCACTCTCCTACATGCCCTGAGTCCATCCCTCTCGTGTCTATGGGAGATGGTGTGTGATTAATTATGTAGGAAAAGGTAAAGGAGCTGTTAAGTCAGGAGAGGAAATCAAGCAGTGTAGTAGAAAATAGGACTGAATCAACCCCCTCTTAATATCAGCACCTACTCCCTCTTTAATAAAAGAGGACACTAAAAATGCTTCTGCAGTCAGTGTGACTTAATGGTTACAGTACAATGGTTAAAACTTAATTTGTGTTATTTTATTTTCTAGCTAATATATATATATATATATATATATATA
>NW_015644043.1:208013-236034 GCF_001515625.1 Sinocyclocheilus rhinocerous
TGTGTACATTAATGAGGAAAAAAAATTAACTTAAATGATTTTAGCAAATGGCTGCAATATAACAAAGAGTGAAAAATTTAAGGGGGTCTGAATACTTTCCGTACCCACTGTATATATATATATAAAATAAACAGCAAAATAAAATACTTTTAACAGAACCAAAATTTAAATTATAATAAATAAATATCAAATTAAAAAGATATTCTAATTGGGTTAGATTAGATTAATATCAGGTGTTCTTATGTATATACATATTAAGAAATTCAAATTTTTCCTTTTTCTTTTCACAGAAATGCAGGCAAAAGGACAGCTATAATTGCAATCTGGCAATTAAAAATACTTCTTTTCTCTTTTTTTTATTGGGGGTAAAACTTCACAATATGGTTCCATTAGTTAATGCATTAGCAATATGTTGAGCAATATATTTGCTTCAGCATTTTTATGTGTTTATATATTTAATTCATTTATATTTTATATAATATTGATTTATTCTTCTTTATTATTTTATTTAGTCTTTGTTAACATTACTCAACTCAGGTCCATTAAATAATAGTAACAGATACAACTTTTGATTTTTAACAATGTATCAAATGTATTAGTAAATGTTCAAATTAACATTAACTAGGATTAATAAATGCGATTTAGTAGTATTTCTCAGATAATGTTAACTAAAGTAGTGCACCTATGATAATTCTCTGATTTTAGTTGTTAGATGTAGTCAAAGAAGATCAAGACCTCTGATGTGGGACAGGCCAATATGACCTTTTTATGCGGGAGAGACAGACATTTGATGTTTCAAACTAACTACTTTTCATTCTATTTAATTTTATCTTAGTTTAGTTTATTGAACACGTCTAATAGTTCTTGCCAGAGCACAGAAAGTGTTATTACTTTTATTACTTACTAAGTATTATTCTCAGGATCCTTCAAAACGTTGATGACCGAAGAGATGCAGCTGTCCAGCACAGATAAGCAACTGCCCAAAAAAATTAAACAGCACTAAACTTGATTCTACTCGACTTTATAGCATATCCCACAAAGCGGATGAACAAGAAAAGCAGGACCCCGTTAAATAAGCTACTTGGAGAGGTTACAATGTCTTACCAAGAGCCATATGCTCTGAAACATGTCCGTGATAATGTGACTAGATCGTTGGTGAGTCAATAGCACTGGAGGCCACAGTCTGTTCTTTAACTTCATAAGACAAGGACAGAATGAAACACAGCAGAGTAAGAGGTAATTCAATAGAGCGTAATCAAATAAAGTCGAGCGCAGAACAATGGGACAAAGCGTTATGAAACGCAATGTAATGCAGCAGCATTCAACTCAACGGAACAGAACATGATACAAGAATGTAGAACAAATTACAACCTAGAACAAGTGGAAATGTCACTGCATATTGGGTCGGACATGAGAATCGAGCACATCACCGCTTAGAAACTGAAGCACAGCAATATCCACACAAGACATTTTACAGCAGTATTTCCTCAGCGGCCAGAAAACAGGGCACTTAACTCTGATTAATCAACAGTATTGAGGCATCAAAGCTGTGCTACGATTTATGTTTAAATATTGATCCCGTGTGACTGCTGTTCTCCAATTCTGCCGATTGCATGCAAGAAACCTCCTATTACAACATCATCAGGGGCACGTCTGGCAACATGCCTGAGAAAGTGAGCCGCCGAGTCTGAGCTGATGTTGGTCAGGTGAGTCTAGGAGTATTGCGCTCGATATTAAAGATGCACTTTGAAGAAAGTGCTTACATTAATAATTGATGCAGGCCGCCTGTAATCAAATTGGTATGTCTACCACAGTACAGCTTTTGGACTCAGCAGAGCTCCATTTGAGACTGAATGTAAAATAGCATGCGATGACTATAGAGCCTGTCAGCCTTTCACTCACGGCTACGTTATATCCAGTGGCGTAGATTGTGGAATTTCCAACTATTCCAATTGTTACTGATATTGCTTTGGTGCCAAATGTGAATTTGTGAGCTTTTGAAAGCCGAAGCGGAGCGTACGTGACTTGTTTGCCATTTTAACGACGTAAAATCTCTCGCTCAAAAGCTCCAGAGTGGCAGAACTGAATTGATCTCAATAGCTGCTGTTTTCTCACCCAACCTCTGAATCAGACCTTTAATAGCAGCTCAGATACGTCACTTCTCACATTCATCTTCCCCCCTGAGTGTCACAGAAAAGGCACTTACTAAAGATTCCTCTTCCAGTCTGCCGGGGCACTCTTTCTTCTTCAGCTGTTTTCATGATAGAGGAAAGGAGTATGTTATCAACTTCTGTGGCTTCATACTGGTGTGCTGGAAGTAGGCTATATTTAGGTTCAAATAGGGTACAGCGGTGCTAAAAGCCTTCCTTAAAAGTGAGACCTTTTCTCTTTTTTATATACTGAAAATAAATGTGGCTACTTTGGGTAAACCGGCAAAATGCGTTTTTGATTAAAGCTGATGTAAGAATAAATACAAGAGTCTTTAACACCGTACTTCAGACACTACGGATACAGTGCAGATGTAGTTTGCAAAATGTTCAAATGCAAATATTTTTGATATCTGACAGATATTTTTTGAGTGGATTTAAGTACACACTTGTTCAAAATAGCTACTTCAGCAAATGGTGTAGGCTATCAGTTGTCTGTTCATATAATCGTCTCTGACATTTCAGAACCTCTTAACTAAGTGTTTTATACAGACTTTTTATTTCACTTTCAGAAAATGGACACCTGGAAGCTGAGATGTTCGAATAGTTATATTCCACATATGAATCACATTCAACAAAACTGACAAACAATCAAGTATTTTCTCAGCATATCTGTAATAAATCATGTTTATTACCTCTGATCATAAAGAGTTTAGTCCCATTGTACCCAGTATTTATTAAGATGTCATTACCTTTCAAGAAACCAAGTAACAGCATTGGAGTCCATTTGGCATGATACAGTACACAGTATCAAAAGACATTATGAAAAAAGCATTTCTGAGCACCCATTTTTGTATTAGGAAACATATATTATTTAGTGAAAATGAATGATCATTATCATTAAAGCTCAACAACTGAAGTACTTCCCAAGAGTGAAACGTAAACATTCATAGATATGTTATTGTGTCCAAACATCCATGCAGAAAGAAGAGAAAACTCCTGTATGATAATGCAGACACAAAGAGACAAATCACTTTGGTTGTCAAATACTGTACGTGTTGTTTTAAATGTTATTTTATATAATTTATTAATTACAGTAACCAACTGGCCTAAACAGCGGCTTGAATTTTTTTTGTTACCTTGTCTATTTTTGCTATTTAATTTTTGCGGAAAGCTATTGAAGAGCATACTATTTACAGTACTACATAGTAAAAAGTCTACCGTCTCTATCCATTCAATATGAATATCAATAAACAGCAGGTTAATGTGTTCAATTAACTACTTTTTTTTCCCTGAGCAACAGCAGTAGAAACGTTCAATGGCTTTTTCTAGACTTTAGGTATGTCTATATATAGAGAATGACCTTCAAAAATTTAAAAAAAAAAACTCTACCCTGAAAAAAAAACGCTTCAGTAAAAAAATTTTTTTTAAAAAAAGGAAAAAAAAAGTGACAACTAGCCCCAGTAGTCTAAATAACTTATATGTTATTTTGGATCATATTAATCTGTCACTTGACAGAAGCAGCAAAATTAGTCAGATGCTAGCCTTTTTGGTGGATGTAAACAGGATCTTCATGGAAAACAGAGCACTGTGTACTAAAAGCTAAACCTCATCCCAGATGTGATGCAATGCTAATGGAGAAGTATGCTGTGGGTTGTTTTGCTGTTTCGGGGCCTGAATGGTGTAACTGTAACTGAGAGACCAATCAATTACAAACGATACCAAGAAATTCAACATCAGAACATCTGACTGTGTTCCAGAAACATAAGAGAGACTGAATGAGTCATGAAACATGGTAGTTACACAAAACATAATGACTCAAACACAAGAAATTCAGTGTTTTAGAGTCACGTCAGAATCCAGACCGCTTCCCAATTGAGCTGCTGAATCACGCTATTTAAGCAATTTCGGTTTTTAGTCTTTGTTTAACATAATAAGCTGGATAATCAACTCACTTTATTCCCAACTGTGTAAGGTGGAGATTCATTTTCCCACATTTTTATTCCAGTCACTGATTTAAAATAAAACAAAGAGGTTAAAAGGTTGTTTCAGCTTTTTAGCTACACTCTTAATAAACTACTTTTTAATTCACAGCAAATTAAATAGATCATTTGACACACAGCTATTGCTAAATAAGGGTGTCGTGGCAGAGCTATAGGGAGCCACATTGTTTGTCCGACACTCCAAATCTGCACAAAATGTCACAATCTGAGCCCAAGAGCTGTTGTTAGCTTATCACAGGATTACTGCCACCTTTGCTGCTCCGCAAGAGTAATTACCTGTGAAAAACCAATTAAATTTGCATTGTAATAAAGCTGAGATTACAAACGTAATTAATTTTCAATTATGAGGAAGCACCAACAAAATGATTACACAAGAACAGCCAACTACCTCAATAACGAGGCTCATTTAGGTAACGTCTTGCATCATATATTCTGCATAAATATGCAACAGACAAGCAGTTTTAAGTTAAATTTGCTTTATTGTGCTTCGTTTCGTCTGCTTCAATAGCCGCAATGAATTTGTTCTTGTAATTTACATAAAATCCTCTGTACATGGGTTGTAACAGGCAACATGCTAAATCATTTAAGCTGGTATTATTACATGATGGCTGCTGATCAAAATTTCTAACATTTGAAAAATTGAAAAAACATTGTGCATCTGAAATGTGCTGGAAATATTCACTTGATCACTAGGAGGCAGCATCTTGATTTTGAGTCGTGGATTGAAGAGGAAGCCCTGAGGGGTCCTGACGGGATGAGCGACGGGAACCTGACGTAGGCAACTCCAAAAGTACCTGAACGGTCTGAGCGATGCGCGTGAGCCCCTCTTCCTCCAGAATCAGCTGCGGCGGACACAGTGTGTCCTGGTGGGATTTGATGATGAAAAAAGAATACCAGTTTAAATTTGTTTACACAAAAAAAGATAATAAAATAAGCAATAAAACATATTGGCACAGTCAGACAGCTCCAGGAACATTGTTTCTTGTATTGCAGGCCCTAAAATCTGCAAATACATGCTTCTAAGAGGAGATGCTGAAGGGTGAAATGCACTCTGGGTAAACAAGCAAGATCCTAGACCTCAGTATGAAAAGCTTTCCATGCACCTAAGGATGGTTGAGGCATGCAACTCCCATCTGTCATCTGAAGGACCTACAACATGCAAGATCCTCCTCAGGTGCAGACAGGATCACATACAAAAAGTGGCAACATGGGCACTTGTGACTCTGAAACATGTGACACAGGAAGGGCAGGCAAAGCATGCAGCACAACACTTGATCTCAAAATCATTTCTTTGAATTGCCAGCTATATTGCACAGCAGCGGCGTCTGCACTGCATGCAGTTATAGCATTTCACATACACAAAAAAGATCATAAAATAAGCAATAAAACATCTTGGCACAGTCAGATAGCTCCAGGAACATTGTTTCTGGTATTGCAGGCCCTAAAATCTGCAAATATATGCTTCTAAGAGGAGATGCTGAAGGGTGAAATGCACTCTGGGTAAACAAGCAAGATCCTAGACCTCAATATGAAAAGCTTTCCATGCACCTAAGGATGGTTGAGGCATGCAACTCCCATCTGTCATCTGAAGGACCTACAACATGCAAGATCCTCCTCAGGTGCAGACAGGATCACATACAAAAAGTGGCAACAAGGGCACTTGTGACTCTGAAACATGTGACACAGGAAGGGCAGGCAAAGCATGCAGCACAACACTTGATCTCAAAATCATTTCTTTGAATTGCCAGCTATATTGCACAGCAGCGGCGTCTGCACTGCATGCAGTTATAGCATTTCACATAGGGGATGCTGTTTCATCCCAGGGTGAAGTACAGTGAGTGGAGCATAACAAGCCAGCAGACCATCTTGAAAATCCATCATGCATTCCAATTGTTAAGTTCAGTCAACCCTAACAGTATACATTAAGTATAGATTATGGATGAGTTGCATTTGAGAAAAGGCTCTTATTGCCATATTCAGGCTGTATATCACACATGCAGTATATATCAGATTTTGCTGTAAGCTCATTGCTTTAACACAATAACAGCGCAGCAGTATTACAATGTGAACGTATTGTGTTTTTAACCCACTATCGTGCCGTAAAGAAGCCAATAATGATGTTCTTAAGACACATAATTTGAGGTGGTTTTTCCTATTGCCCTATTAAAAACATTTCTTCAACATCTGGGTTTTTTCATGCTTCTCTGTTAAGCTAAATAGGTGTGTATGCGCACATATTGTCAAGTTTACGAACACAGCTTTACAGTAAACAGAAAACATGAATGCAGCCATATGGCAACCGGCAATGATGAATTTCTTTATTGTTAGGGGCATCAATTACTGGAATTATTTATTTACTTGGAAGTGTTTATTATTGTAATTATAATTATGTAGAACTCAATTATGATTTATATGTCATGTGCTCAGAAAAGTTATATACTACTGAAATGCTATGGAGAAAAGTGCATGACTGACTCTACTTCAGACGAGTATTATAAACAAAGAGTTTGTAGATCCAAATGCACAAATTCATCAATTCATAAAAGAAACACATAGTTAATTATAGGAGAATGAGGAGAATTCTGAAATTAGAACTGATTTTCTTTAATGGCAGAGGCATTTTTAATGCAGAAAAAATAATTAAAAGAAAAAGTGACACCATTGAGGATTAACTAGGAACTGTTCTCCCCCATGAACACAAAGCACTTCATAATGTCAGAGTGAAAAATGAGTTGGCCAGTTAATTAATAAAAAATTATAAATAGAAAACAAATGGGCGCATAAGAATTCACTCTCCTGCTTTGACACACTTTAATGATTTCAGAAGTAATCAAAGAATTGCTTGATGAAAGTGCAGCTGTACGCAGATAAAGTGCTTCACACGATTTCAGTGTAATGCACCTGTGTTTGATACTGTCCTAATTAGTTCATTTACACGGTAACACAGGCAAGTGTGGTAGGAAGAAACACTTTTTTAAAGGGGTCCTATAATGCTCTTTTACAAAGTCTTGATTTTGTTTTGGGGGTGTACTAGTCATGCCCCTTACCATAGCCGCCTGCTGCAGCTTCTATAAAGACAACTTCACAGCAGTGTTCTTTCTTCACTTCCTGCAGAGTGAATGTTTACAGTTTGTTGAGACAAAAACCGAACTGTTGCAGTGACTTATGACCAGTAATAGCAGGTAAAGTAGCGTTTACTTAATGGATGAACACTTACATGCTCAGTTATTTTCTTTGTTACTTTGATTTGTTCTGGGGTTTGTACACTTACATGCTCAGTTATTTTCTTTGTTACTTTGATTTGTTCTGGGGTTTGTAAAGTCGTTTGTGCTGATGGGTGGCGGTGTATTTTCATCTAAAGAACAGTTCTATCCTGCAGTTTTATATCAAAAACTCTTACAGTATTTACATTTTATATGAACATGTACTGTATGCATACATTACCATTCTTAAAGAAATGAATACTTTTATTTAGCAGACGCATTCAACTGATCAGAAGTGACAGTAACGACATCAATAGTGATACATTAAAGATTTCTATTAAATACATTTTATAAATACTGGAGTAATGGCTGCTGAAAATTTTTAATCGTTCTTTTAAATTGTAATAATATTTCAAAATCTCAGTTTTTACTGTGTTTTTGATCAAATAAATACAGCCTTGGTGAGCACAAGAGACTTCTTTCAAAAACAAAGAAATCTTACCCACCCCAAATTTTTGAATGGTAGTGTATATACTTATCTTCCTGTATAAACAAACACACAGTGGGGTCCATAAGTCTCCAAAAGCATTTTTCAGATTTTTCAAAGAGCAAAGTTTCTTTTGTAATCTTTATCATTCTTTTTTGCTTTAACGGCAGCAGCACTGTCCACAAGTTTGTGGGGGGTTGTGACAACAACAACAAAAAAAGAATTTCAATGTGGTCTTAGCCTTTGGACCCTACTGTGTAACAGTGTATACTTTTCTTTTTCTGTTTACTACTACCCACAGGACGGATCAACACTTACCTTTTGGTGAAGGCCACAGAAAATCTAACTAAAGACGAGCTGATGTGAGGATTTCAACCTCAGCAGAGAGACAATGAACTAAAGCAGAATTAATCATGAGCGAGAGCAACAGTCAGTCATGAACATCTGACAAAAGCACATGTAAAGCAGCAGACAAAACATAATAATCAGTGTTTCAGTTTTTTAATAATTTCTTTACAGACAAAAAAAAAATCTTTATATCAATATAAACTTATTAACTTCTTAAATACACAGTATTTTATAAATATCACAAAATACATTTCGTGTGTTGCAACAGTTTCCACTAGGTAACATTTGGACTGAAACATTCATGTAGATCTAGGGCCCTCTAAACTGAGTCTAGCGTATGTATGAGAAGGACGGTAGAATTAGCAGTCATCCTCTATAAAAGCCTTCAACATGTAGCACATCACAATCCTTATTTCATATGGCTGAGGTCTCTCGAGCAACTGTAAGGAAGTCCGTCTATGCTACATGTGAAGTCTGAGTTCATTATCAGAGTGGACATTTTAAATCAAATGTCTATTATGATTAGCTTTAGCATTGACAACAATGTACAATATTATAAAACCTCATCAACTTACATACGTTTGAACAAACTCCCTTAAAATGTGTTTAAGACATTGTCGGGTGAGGGATGATGCGTTAGTAACTAGTTATAGCACATCCCTTCATAAACCCTTATTTTCCAGTCTCTCTCTCTCTCTTCCTCTCTCCTCTTATCGTTCTCTCCAGATGAGAGGCTGCTCGTTAGTAAACTGTCGGCAAAGCTCCTAAATCACATTAAGTAGGCACGGAATACAAAAGCAACACATACAGCACCGGAAAAGATGGGTGCTCATGGCACATTACAGGACTACAAAACCACTACGGCCACATGTAGAATCAGGAGACGGCAGACGGAGAAGGCTGTGGAGAAGCACGACTCACAATCATTTCATCTTTAATTAAAAACAATGTTATAAGTTGTAATTTGGTAATGTCTGCATATCTACATTGTGCATCCATGAGCAGTAACACGGATGCGAATAAAAAAAAAAAAAAATTATTGTTCACAATTTTTTTTTCTCCCCAGCTTAAAGGAACACTCCACTATTTTTGAAAATAGCCTAATTTTCCAACTCCCCTAGAGTTAAACAGTTGAGTTTTACCGTTTTCGAATCCATTCAGCCGATCTCCGGGTCTGGCGGTAGCACTTTTAGCTTCTGATTAGACCGTTAGCATCTCGCTCAAAAATGACCAAAGAGTTTCTATATTTTTCCTATTTAAAACTTGACTCCTCTGTAGTTACATCGTAATATCATTGCGCCTGCTGCACCCATGGTTCGGCAGCAAAGTTCCTTGATTATTATGCCGGAATGAGAGTATAGTTCCTAGCCATATCGGCCTAGAAAATCGCAACTTTTCATTTTCCGTCGGTCTTAGTACACGATGTAACTACAGAAGAGTCAAGTTTTAAATAGGAAAAATATAGAAACTCTTTGGTCATTTTTGAGCGCGATGCTAACGGTCTAATCAGATTCAATGATCTATGCTAAGCTAAGCTAAAAGTGCTACCGCCAGACCCGGAGATCGGCTGAATGGATTCGAAAACGGTAAAAGTCAACTCTAGGGGAGTTGGAAAATTAGCCTATTTTCAAAAATAGTGGAGTGTTCCTTTAATCAAAGTTGTATTACTCAATTAATCTGTTCAATTTAATTAGTCAGATAATGTGCTCAGTGAGACTGGGTTTCCACCAAATGCCGCTTCAGCACAACATAGAAAAACATAAATAAACTGAAACAATAACTTAATCTTGAACTGCTTGCATATAAGAATTATATTAAGATGCTCTCAAGAAAACCAAAATGAACATTCAAAAAAAGTAACAAGTTGGCGCAGCTTTGAATCATATTAGTACCGTCAAAAAGTGTTGAAGGGACAGTTTAGTAACAGCACTGCCCTCTGATGGTCAGTCAACAAGACAATAAAAGCAAAGTGAAATCGTCCACTCAGCCCTGACAGATTTCAACAACGTGTGAATTAAACCAAATTAAGCTGAGAAGTACCATCACCACACTGTTAGCAACTGTTAAACAGACTGTTTACCAGATGCTACAAACTCATTTGCACTGCTGCGTGAACAGAAGGAACCTACAGGCACTTTGATGAGGACCGTGCAGAGCAAATACAAGCCATATTAAAGCCCTTTAAAGAGAAAAAAGAAAAAAGGGATGGGGAATTTGTGCCAGTGCTTTAAAACTCTTAGGATAACAAAATCCCTTACAAAGACCGCTAGAAGGTGTCTCAACTATCCTGGGATCACCAGCGATGCTAAGGCAATCAGGTGGAAAAGCCCTTCATGAGTGGAAACCACGTCTATATACAGACAAATTCCACATCCTCTAAATAAAAAGGAATATGTGGCCATCGATGAGCTGTTTATGAGGATTTTTGGTGCGGAAAAATCTCCATATCTGATCAAGACCTCTGATAAGTTGCGATATATTTCAATATTTCACTAGAAAAATGAAGTTCTTAAGTCTTACAACTACCCTCATTTTCCAAACCATTTAGATATCTGTGGGGATAATGTATAAGTTGAAAGGCATTATGGGTGAGGAATTTGCTCTGATATATATATGTCAGACGGCATCAGCGGTGTCTGTGACAGTGTTCACAGTACAGAGAAGATGGACTTTGAAATCCATTACATTTACACATTGATACTCGCTCACACTATGCTATAAGGTGGCAGTAGAATAGATAGAGCAAAGCCATGAGGAGAGAGTAGAAGAGCAGGAAGCCGGTGGAAAAAGGGGAGGCAGGAGAGACAGAGGGAGAGGTGTCACTGTTGTCCTCGTTCACCTCCTCCTCTCCTCCTGCTATTGCCAGGAGCGCCGTCACACAGCGGCGCACTGCAGGTAGCTTACTGCACAGGATATCAGACGCTAAACACAACTCCATCTGAGAAAGAGAGAGACAGACAAAAGGACAGGAAGAACAATGCAGAGGGGACAAACAAAGATGTTTGGACACAAGTGTTGAGCAAAGACAAAAACATTAAAGCAGGATCATTTAAAGGGATAGTTAGTTCACCCAAAAATGGTCAAACTATCCATTTAGGGATAAATGTTTTGGGGAAAAAAGTCTTTTTTACTTGAGTTTTATACATCACATTCCCACAGTTTTGACTATTTCTATATGATAATAAAATACTATTATTTTTATTGTGATGTATAAAAAAATTTAACAAAATAAGAAACGTATTGTAAAATAACAATAGTATTATAGTGTAAATTAAATGATTATTTAAAAATTATTTAATTCAAGTATAAAATGACTATAACTATAAAATGATGCTAATATTTAAGTCTTAAGGTTTCAAGCATCCTTTTTTTTAACCATCAAGCTTGACAGCAAGTAAATATATGCACATATATGCCATATATGGGTTCAGAACGAAGCGCAGCACTTTGTTCATTACACGCGTGCAGTTCATGATACAGTATTGAGGTGACTACCCCTTTAAGATAAACAACATAAAAATAAAATGGCAAAGAGAGCACACAAAAAGGAGCAAATCGAGCTTGAAGCAACTGAAAGACAACATAAAAAAGCTTCAACATTATTGCAGTCACATGTCAGTGGGCGAAGTTGATTTTTCTCATTTACAAACAGCACGGATAACACATCTCAGGAAGACAAATAATATGGAGCATAATAAAAGAAGCAAACAATAAAAGATTAAATGTATGTTTACCTCAGGGACTCCCAGTCTACGGCATGCGGCAATGAAGTTTTCGACATTGAGGCGGCACTTGGCAGCACTCAGCTTTGGCTAAACAGATAGAAAGATTGCACATACATTCATTAGAAAGCAATTCAAGAACAGCCTGCTGGTATTGTTTGTTTATTAATTTTTCAATGCCATAAAATTATTATATAAACCATTTTAACTTGACATAAGACAAAAAAATCTAAAATAGATTCAGGTGATACATTACAAAATATTCCACTTAAACATGTTTCTGAATAAAAGTGCTTTCTGGCAGTATTATAAAAATTAGAATCCAACAGGATATGCAGCCTGCTAGTTAATCTAGCTGATCCTGGATCAGCCTTTTTAAAATATGGATGAATAAGGATTACACAGAAAGATCCAGACATAGTGCTTGTTTTATGAGATACTAGATTATGTTTTGGCCATGATGAGAATAAGATCTAAGCATTAGCTCACCACTGCCGGTGAGGGGATGTGGATGATTGACACAGAACGGGGTCGCACGTGATTGGCCAACTGGCAGAGAATTGTGCCATTGGACAACGCCTCTCCCAGATCCTCAGGCACAGAGATCTTCAGACGCGACTCCAGAGTCTAGCAGAGAGACATGGAAAAAGTGAGACTATTGGGAAGAAATAAAAAAATAATTCTGGAGGGAATTTTCTTGGAAGATACATAACACTTTTTCAAGACCCCAGAGATCAAATCAGAACATATCACTTATAAAACAGCTGAATGTTGTTGAAGAAAATCAGGCAAATCATAAATATTAAACTCCTGTCCAACCCTTAAACAATAGTGGACTATAATAATAATAATAATAATAAAAACTATTTAAAAGTATTATGGGACACTCACAGTGACCTGAAAATGTAGCTATTAATAAAATGTATTACTTATTACACTACTGTTCAAAAGTTTGGGATCGATTTGTGAAATTTGTTTTAATGTTTTTGAAAGAAGTCTCTTTGCTCACCAAGGCTGCATTTATTTGATCAAAAACAGTACAAAACAGTAATATTGTGAAATATACTCTAATATGCTAATTTGTGCTCAAGAAACATTTCTTCTTATTATTCATGTTGAAAATAGTTGTGCCATTTAATATTTTTGTGGAAACTGTGATACTATTTTTTTTTCAGAAAAAGAAACCAGCCTTTACTTGAAATAATACTTTTACATTGTTATAAAAACTTTCTGTCACTTTGTATCTATTCAATACACCTTGCTAAATAAAAGCTTTAATTTCTTTAAAAAATAATAATAATAATCTTACTGACCCAAACTTTTGAACAGTAGTGTACATTTTAGTTCTAAAATATATTTTGAAAAAAAAATATAAAGCTTACTAGAAATAAAATAAGTAGTAAAAAATAAGTGTCTGTATCAAAAATTGGGGTGAGGTGTGTCAGAAGAGCTAGAGATGGTGAGATGAATAATACGGGATGCCTCTTTACTTTACGCAGTTGCAAGATGTCTGTTCTCTCCTCTCGAGGGGATCTGAGTGTGGAGCGGGAGTCACTGCATCCAGACTCCGCCAAACTGTTTCCTGATCCTGAGAGAAAGAGACAACATATAGTATTGACCAAATCAAGAAAATAGCTCCTATATTCCTAGATTTACTTCTCTATGTGTGTGTACCTGTCTTGACGTTGCAGCGTGAGGATGTGCGGAATAAGAAGCTGTTGGGTTTGGGAGCAGAACCTGTAGGAGAACAGGGCTTCACAGAGGATGCATCTGGAACATGATACAAACATGATTCATTAAATACTGAAGTTGCATTAAGACTGGGTACCAATACAGCTTCAGCAGAACACAGAAAAACTGACGTTAAAAAAACAAAAATGTAATCAATATATTGTGTCGAGATTATATTATATTTAGGCCAGAGAAGAACTGGTCCCCTAACTGAGCTTGGTTCATTCAGTAATATTATCATTGTCTTCAGCAGAGCTGCTTTAAGCTGAATTTAACTTGTTTCATAATTGATAAACTTTACACAGTTACTGAACTGAACCAACACTGAACTGACTTGAGCTGAATAATAACACTATTGTCTTGTTGCTTTAAAACAGATTTTGGATTTGTCTCATATTTGATGAAGTCTGCATCACTGATTCTGTTATTTTCCTGTTTATTACTGTGAAGCTGCTTTGAAACAATCTGTACTGTATAAAGTGCTACTGTATATAAATAAAGGTATAAACTTATAGATACAAACTATATTATATTACTCTCAACAACAACAACAACAATAAAAACCCTGTCAAAAAGCACTTTTGAAACAGCACTGCCCTCTGGTGGTCACAGTGCTGATTTTTTTTTTAAAGGGTCATGAACCCCCCCGTTTCAGCACTGCTTAGTTCTCACCACAGTTTTAAAAAACGCTAAAAAAAAAATAAAAAAAATTAAAGTGAGCGGACAACACGCACTGCTTCACGTTCAGACAGTTTCATTTCGCTCCCATCGAGTTAAAAACACAAATAAATGCACAGCCATTCGCACTCGCGTTTATATTCGCATTCGCGTTTATATAAGCCTTTTGACGGGTTCTGTCACAGAGGTTATGCTCACCAAGTGAATGAATCGCGTTTGTGCCGAACTCTTATTACAAAGCAAAAACAAACACTCTTCTTCCATCCATGAACGTTTCTCTCTAATGTGCTCGATGTCATCTCACAGACTCTGAAACGTCTGCCATAGCAAATCAACACATGCTGTTGTGAATAATTAAGCAAAGCCTCTTCTCATAGGATAAGAACACGCAGTCTCATGAATAATTTAATAGACACCCATGCGTCATCGATGTACTATAGTCCATTTCCACGTCACAAATTGTGACGTCAACACAATGTAGATTTTAAACCCCGAAGATGAAAATAGCGCGAAAAAGCTTAAAATTAACCAGTTTTCTCCAACAGTTAAAATTATCGGATCCTAACATTGTCTTCTATGATGTGCAACACAAACACCTCTGCTAAAATCTCAGAAAAAGTAGTCTGGGGTTTCATGACCCTTTAAATGAGACGAAAAGCATTAAAAGAAGCTAAATGAATGACTGAAAATTATCATGTAAATTACTTTCATTCATTTTTTTTAATTGGTTAAAAAATCCCTGAAGAACATTCAGCTCGTAAAACTTAAATGCAATTATTTAAATTTTAATTATAATTATTTTAGAGACTTAATTTACAGGAACTAGGAGTGCCTGTAAATTAAACTATATTTTCACATGAATGTGAAATATTTCCCCAAGCATATTCCAAAGCAGGTTCAAGTTGGTCATGTGGATTTGCAGCACTGACCAACAGAAAGCTGCCTGATTTGAAAGTGAGAAAGAAAGAAAAAAAAAGATAGATCTTAAATGCTATTTTTCATTTGTACTGTCTGTTAATAACGTGATGTAAGCTCAAATCATCTTGGTATGGAGGGTACCTGGGCGACTGATGGAGCGCTGTAAAGACCCCGATTGAGAGGATGGAGAAACCTGATCTACACTCTGACAGGAAGAGAGAGAAATAAGTTTAAGGAAGTATTAAACTCTCATGTATAATTAAACACTCCAGTAAAAGTACTCACTGCACATCTCTGTTTCAGGCCATTGGGTGGAGAGTTGCTATCAGAATCACCACTAGAGGGACACAGAGATCAACAATCAACTGATTGCAAAACTACAAAAGCGTGTTAACTGCTTTGAGAACTTCACCACCTAGACAACTACAAAGTGAAATAGAAATAGGTTGTAATACTACAACTACATCATGCCTGTTTTATGAAGGCAAGCTCATTTTAAATAAGGTACAGTATGTCTGTTTGATTTGACTGTTCATTATTTAGCCACAGCAAGTAATCTGGTCCCTTGAGTTTCTCAATTTCAGATTTTTGCCTTTTCTGTTAAAAGAGACTCAGATTGTCACAACAAAATGTTAACAAAAGCACGCATTCAAATGCAGAAGACAAACGCATATGCAGGCCATTCACTCACTCTTACCCTGAAACACTTCCTGTTCCTCCGTGCTTTGTCGTCGTTGCCAAGTTACTTCCTGTTTTTACAGTCATCTTCTGCAAACTGTAAGACATCAAACGTTTATTAGTCAATAGACTCATAATACAGAAGAAAAGCACACAAGACTTTGTTCTTATAAATATAGGCATTCTGGGAGAGCCCCTCTGATTTTCTCTTTCTGGCTATTCTTTACAATGATTCAAGACTCTTAACTGTGCTTTAAGACACTAATGAAGTAAAGGCACGCGACAGCAGGTAACAGTGGATTCCTTTACAACCACGAGGCCTTTGATGATGAAGCATCAGAAAGGAAATAAAAAAGGCCATTTTATACACTTTATAGCCATAATGTGCTTTTGTAGATTCTTTATTGCTTGCCATGCATTAGCAAACAGGCTTGTTAGTTCTATCGCTTTTAAGGCCTAACAGTCTTTTTTGACGCCACACGTTCATTTAATCCCATCATCCACTCACGTGCTAGCTCTGTCTCTCTGCTGTTGGGCTCTCTCTCTCTCCTGCCAGATGAGCAGGTTTCCAGGTCTCCTTCTCTCCTCTAAAGTAGGACTGGATGGTGAGCCGGAGTCTGAACCATCTCCAATCACAAATATCCTGAAGCGAAGCGAGAGAGATTTACGTCTTTATGTATTTAGGTCTTGAATCTCAAGAATATTCACCAAAAGGTTACAACTTAATATAGCTTTTTCTGATGAAACGGTCTTTGTTAAGTCACCACCACTATGCAAGGGTGTTGGTGGTGGTTTCTGAAGTGTTTTGTGTGGTCTTTAGTCACTGCTGTGCAGTTTTTAGGGTGTTCTGGGTGATTACTTACTGACTCAAGTCAAAAGAGTCTCTATCATTTTCTGGTCCCTAAATATGGCTTATGTCAATATAAGTCTAAGGGAGTTTTGTCCATTTTAGATCACCCACCATATGTCTGATTGCTTAAAGAGACATATTATGCCCCTTTTTACAATATGTAATATAAGTCTCTGGTGTCTCCAGAATGTGTCTGTGAAGTTTCAGCTCAAAATACTCCACAGCACAAGTTCTCATTCACACACAAGTTTACGTTACGTTAAAAACACACGAGTTACAAAAAACAGTCGGTTATGTCTATGAAGGTAAACAGCTGGGAAATAAATCGCATGTTTATTTTAGATCTGTGTGGCAGCAGCAATATACAGTATATAAATTGATAAATCCACTGCTCTCTTGTTTCCTCTGAGGCTGGGACTCTAAACAGTGTTCTGTGCTCGTCTGTGCAGCCAAAGACAGAGCTCGGTTTGGAAAGAATGATAATAATTGGGGATTTTTATTTATAGTCAATAGTTATATTATAGTTATAGTTTTATATATATTGTGTATTTGCATAGAAAAAATAATTACAAAAATCTGAAATTACTTTTACTCTGAATACTTATAGTGTAAAACATCCTTTTAGGGTTGAATGACTTGGCACACATTTCCATTGTTTTTGACAACAATTGTAATAGTAATACTATTGTACTGTAAAATAAAAAATTTGAATATGTAAAGGGTGGTGTTGCTGTCACACATAACATTCCCAAAATGAGATTGAGTTTCTGTGTGGAGCAGCATTTACTGTGAACCGAGCCACTCCAAGACACTGAAAACACTGAATCATGAGCTGCTTGCATAAACACGCTTCAGAGCCGCCATTGCAATGTGAAAATCACACTAAGCCATATCACACTTTTGATTTTATTTTGATATATTGTGCAGGCTTGGAAGAAGTCCACTATTATTTTTTACTATTTTTGTACTATTTTTGAAAGTAAAAACATCCTTCATTTGGCTGCTTCTCAGACGCTTGCAGAAAAAGGCTTCCCAAAACAAAGTTACTGGGTTAATCTTTTTCACGTTTTCTTGGTTGGTAGATGCACGGGGGACCTGATTATAGCACTTAAAACCGGGAAAAGTCAGATTTTCATGATATGTCACCTTTAAAAACGTAATAACACGCCTCTCCACAACAAGCCATATGATTTGAGGTATCACTTACAGTTAGGAGTTCAAAATCACACAGGATCACACACTTACATTACCAGACTTTCAGGTCATTCTGAACACACACTCACACAGAAACGTGACAATGTTTAGACACTGAAAACACTGAATCATGAGCTGCTTGCATAAACACGCTTCAGTGCCGCCATTGCAATGTGAAAATCACACTAAGCCATATCACACTTTTGATTTTATTTTGATATATTGTGCAGGCTTGGAAGAAGTCCACTATTATTTTTTACTATTTTTGTACTATTTTTGAAAGTAAAAACATCCTTCATTTGGCTGCTGTTGTAACAGAATAAAGCAGATGAGTTTACTGAGTAACTGACAGTAAGACACTCAGTTACACAGAAACTGTGGGAGGAAACGCACTGTTGACTTTTCCCAGCACTGCCTCACAGATTGACCTTGCGCAATCAAAGTGGAGGAGGGATCCAGCACACTTTAATTAAGAGACTGTTTTTCACGGCAACTGTTTGAGCATGTATTATATAATCAGCTGAAGGACATCACCGTGGCCTTCAAATCACACAGGAACTGGAGAAAGAGGTAATTGTAATTCTGACTGTCTGCTGCTTTTTTCTACTTCTATTTTTCCCTACAATGAACAACTGCACATCTTCTCCGTCTTGGAGCACTTTTGGTCATTGGCTTCATCCACACTCTAAGAAGAGCTACTGGAAACTTTCCATTAGACAGTACAATGTCTTCCTCTCCTCCATTTATCATGCCCGTCCACACATTTTGTAGCTCGAGAACAGATCCTTACCAGCTGTATTCAAATGCATTCAAATTCAGATGCTCTTTGTGATGTCCTTGTACTCTCAGTTTATCCTGCATTGTCTAGTTTGAATGCAGTAGTCTATATATGACTGATGTTTCTTCATGGCCAACACTGAGAGCAGAACTATGATAAAACATATTTTTTACCAAAACTTCACTCCATACCTTGGAATGAAAATATGCCATCTGTCTGACAGATTTTGAAAGTATCTGATCCAGATCAAGCCGAAACTATTTGCAAAGTTTGTAAAATAAACGTGTCTAACAGAAGGCACTGTGTAAGCTAACCTGATACCACACTCGAGCACCGATCAGTTTGAGGATCTAGTGTCTGTAGGTCTAAAAATTCCATTATCAGTCACCTAACAGGCTGCTCAGACAAGCTAGTATACTGTTGGTTTGGTATTGTATGTGGCTCAAATGCAAACAAATGTCTATTTCTGAGAGTTCTGGGGGGCTTTTCTGTATGGGAGGACCCTTCAGAGACATTTTAATATTAACAGGTTTTGCAAGCAGTGTATGCATTTGTAAACAGAACATGTGCGTAAGCCCTCACCTGCTGCATGTAGACTCGGGGCTCTGGGAGGATGTGCTGCTGGTACTTTCACTCTTTCCCTGTCATGGAGACAGCAGATATCATTTTAATTTGATTTTACATCAACATCATTTTTACCTTATGACTTCTACACTAACATTATTATTTTTAGTAATACTTTTGTTCAGCAAGGATGCATTAAATTGATTAGATGTGACAGTAAAGACATTTATGATTGCTGTTTCAAATGAATGCTGTTCAAAGAATCCTATATATATATATATATATATATATATATATAATGGTTTCAACATTTATAATAATATTAAATGTTTTTTGAGCTCCAAATCAGTCGATTAGAATGATTCCTGAAGGATGTAACTTCAAAGAAAGGAGTACTGGATGCTGAAAATTCAGCTTTGTTACAACAGAAATCATTTGCATTTTAAAATATATTCAAATAGAAAACAGTTATTTTAAATTGTAATAATATTTCACAATATTGCTGTTTTACTGTATTTTTGATCAAATAAATGAAGCATTGGTGAGCAACGGAGACTCATAAAACATTATAAAAATTGTACAGAACTTTTGAATGGTAGTGTATATGTCTGAAAATGTATTGAAAATGTAGGAGTGGAGGGTTAGTTAACTTAAAGGTGCATCAAGTTATTTCCCCCATGTAAAACAGCTTTATCCCTAAAGAAATGAAAAGTGCTATTGACAGCATAGTGGATGCCATGTTGAGATTACATGACCAGCTGAATATTTCTCACTTCATCAGGGTTGCCCCCTAATACCACACACTTTCTGTTGTGTAATTAATCACAGGTGACAAATATGCCATCACAAAAATGTGGTATTTCTACAAAAGACAGCTACACATTTTCATCAATTCAAATACAACCTGACTGCAATGTTTATACGTACCTTAAACTAAAACCTCTACATATCTAAAAATGTAAAAAGCTAAAAATATCTCTGTAAGTCTATGTATGTAAATGGTTACATTTATTATCAGCATTTCCACAGCAACGAGAACCTGTCTGAAAGACTTTCATTTCTTTCAAAAAACTATTTGAATAAGCTTCTTACTTTTCATCCTCTCAACAATCATTTTATCCATTAAAATGATAAGCCAGGTAATCTCTTCCACCAGCCAGTTCTACCCACCAGCTGTTTACTACTGTGCTTGAAGCAGTCTTTGTTCTGATTGAGCGAAGTCAGATCACTAACAGATTATTTGGCTGCATGTAAACGTGGCTAATGAAATTGGTACCATAAAATTCTTGATGCCAATAGTTGTCATTATAGAGCTTCAACTTCCAAGACCACTGGAGTATCAGCCAGCACAACACAGGGTCAAAAACAAAAGTACTGAGTGCACCTTTAATATTCAGTGTACTGCTTGTGTCACTGCAGTAAATCCTCCTCACCTGAGGGGGCTCTGTAAGCGGAGGGTGACACCTCTCCTCTTCTTCCTCCGTTACACTGTTGTCTATAAAATCCACTTGCTCCAGGTCTCCATTCACTACAGAAAGAACCAAAAGTTTTAGAGGCGTTTTATCACAGACAACCGAGAGTACCATCTAGAGCAGTGGTTCTCAACCTTTTTTGGGCCAGCGCCCCCCTACCCATTATTCAGGTACCTCACCGCCCCCCATCAAAAAGTTGATTATTATTTTGTGCTTATAATGAGGACTGGTATTATATTTACAGTAGCATTAAAATGTATTGGGCCATTACTTTTTTTTAAGAAATTACTTTAATTCAAGGATCCATTAAATTGATGAAAAAAAATGAAATGACAGTGAAATACATTTTTAAAATACGTTATTTGAAAATAAGTGCAATAACGGAGTTATTTACAGAGTTTTTAAGCATGTTGGTGATTTTCATTGCTAAATATTTGGTGATGTATTTGCCCCAAATTTAAAAAGACTTGTTAAAAATTCCTGTTTAGAATATATCCACAGGGGCATTTTTACAGAAGAGATTTTAGTTTGTTCTTCCGTTCCTGGCAGAGTGAGCGCAGTGGAGCGGAGTGGATTTTTTGAAAGTCGGAGCGTCGTTGTTTTCAGTCACTCCGAGAGCGCTCCACTACTGCTCTATCACGAGCACAATTAATGCCAACAGCCCATAATATAACTGCATTTTTATCAAGAATTCACGCATTAAACATCATTAGCTAGTTTGACAGATATGTGGATCACTCAAATCAGAAAGAAGGTGAGGGTTATAATGATGGCGATGGAGGTTATATCTCAAGCATGTTTGTTTGTAGCATGTGGACAATCAAAACTGACTGGGTGAATTCACATTTTAAACAGTTTATTGTACAGGTAGCTAATCTCTGCTCTACACTATTGTGCTGCTACACTGCACGCACGCACACAACACACAAGCTTGCACATAACGTACAGATTGCGTGCACATAGAAACATTCAGGAGTGCAGAAAATTGTCAACACTGTCCTGTGATTTATCATTTATCAGCTTTCAGTGAAAAGGCGTGTTTTTTGACTGGAGCGAGGAGTGGATTTTTTGAAAGTGGGAGCGTCGTTGTTTTCAGTCACTCTGAGAGCGCTCCACTACCGCTCTATCACGAACACAATTAATGCCAACAGCCCATAATATAACTGCATTTTATCAAGAATTCACGCATTAAACATCGTTAGCTAGTTTGACGATGTAGGTTATATCTCAAGCATGTTTGATTGTAGCATGTGGACAATCAAAACTGACTGGGTGAATTCACATTTTAAACAGTTGTTTCAAAACCATTAAAAAAAATCTTACTGACCTTTATTTTTGAATGAGAGTGTATATTATAGGATATATTTTATTTGTAATATGAACCTATTTTAAAAGCATGTATTTTAACCCAAATATTACAGCCCACAGTAGCCCATAAATAATTTTAAAAATATGTCATTGAATGCCACATGGCATTCATGACATATTTGACTGGACTTTAAATACCATTATCATTAGTTTCCCAAGGAGCAAAAAAAGCCACGTGAATATAAATTAAGCTATATTTATGAGCGTTGAATAAACTCTTGAAATTTGGCATTCAAACCAACCGCAGCCAAACAGCAAACAAAAAAGCATTCATATAAATTTTTCTAAACAAGAAAAAGCATATTGTGCTTTAACGTGACTAAATGTTTGCTATTGTTTTCATTGGAAGTCTGCCAGCTGCGCTACAGAAAGCTATGGAAATTATAGTTTAGAAGCGGTAGGATTGGTGTAAACTAGCGGCTTACCCTAACTAACACTACTACACCGGGCGCGAACGTCGCGACACGTTGCGTCAAAGTACACAAGATCCTGATTATAATCAGTGGTTCAGTATCTGGGCTCGAGCGCTACATAAACGGATGCCACGTTCTCTGCCTGCCGCGCTCCACTCGCTTGCGCTACCGACAAGTTGACAAGCGGATATAGAAAGTGCGCTTTGATGCTTCCAATGTAGAGACTGTGTTAGGATGTGCCAGACCATTTTCTTTTGCAAGTCTCAGCTCATACATCTTTGGTGTAAACTCGCCTTAACCAAACGCCCCCCAAGAACACCTCAGCGCCCCCCTTTCAAAAATATTGCTTCCAGCGCCACCCGATGCTCTCCGAACGCCCCCGTTGAGAAACGCTAAGAGCAAGAGCAGCCTTATAGGCCCCTGTTGTCCACAACAATATTTCAATATTTTCCAGTTCATTGTGATTTATTGGATAAGGATTAATAGGGATTTTAAAATATATATTTTTACTCACAATTTCTACCCAACACAATCATTTATAGCTTGACATTACTACAAACATGTATATTCAGAAAATGTGTAAAATCCCAGATGAAGCATTGTATTATTATTATTTTTTTCTGGAATATTTTATTAACTTAAATAACTTTAACAGGTGTAGAATTCACACATTTAGGCGTCTTTCTTATATCCAGATTTTCCAAGACTGTAAATCCTGGTTCTTTAAAGACAAAAGAGAGTTGTTACGGTGAATCAAAATAAAATAAGTTGTTTTAGCTTATTTTAATGCATGTTTTATTTTATATTCTGTAAGCAGGGCCTAAAACTAACTTTTTGCCACACCTGCCAAAAAATTTTTTTACCGGCCATGAAACTCTTTTTGCAAAAACAGGAAGTAAGACTTTATAACTCATTTAAGACTACGTTTACGAGGTAACTCACCAAAACCTCGTATTTTGACATAATTGTGTGTGTGTTTTCGTGCGTTGAAGCGCTACTGGTGAGCTGTCTGAAGCGGCTCGGTGTATGCGTACAGCCAAACGCGCAGCCTTTCAAACTATACTTCACTGCACCGTTTAGGGCGTAACCCCAGGTATGTGTCACCGCATTCTCGGGTTATGAATAATAAAGAAGGGAAAAGTTAATCTTCCGAAATGAAGCAGCAAAATCTTCTCAGGTAAAAGTTATTTTTTCACTTCATTGCATTGTTATAATTCGAAAAAGTTGTACCCGCCAACTGGCGACTGACACTGTTACATGGACTCGCCAACGCTGATTTTTACTCACATTTGGCGCTTGATGAGTGTTAATTTTAGGCCCTGTCTGTAAGTCATCCTGGGGCCCCCTTGGAAGTTTGCTTAGACCCCCTGGTGGGCCCCGGCCCCTGGTTGAGAACCACTGATCTAGAGAGTTCATTAACATTACCTTTGGGTGTATCTAGCAATATATTTCTCTCCTCTTCCTCCTGAAAATTTGTGTGTTCACGGGAAATGTCCGCGAGTCGCAGCGACCGTTCCGAGAAATCATCAGCAGACTAAAATAAAACAACACAGACACACAGCTGTTTACGTCATCCAATAAAATGACACTCCATAAGCCTTTAGCAACCAGTGAATTAGTGCTTAAATTAGCTCTCTTTATACCTCATTTCCTGACCATCTTTTGCTACCGCTGTCCACACTGTTAAAGCCAGAATCCAGGCCACCGTACTGACCGGGGAACAGGTCCTGATCCAGACTGCACAGACCACACACATACAGAGAAGCATGAGTAGAGTATTCACTGATAGAGGCAATTACAACTTTTCAACACCCTAAGACCTCTCGTCCTTGACGATCCCTCACCAGCTGTTGAAGGCAGTGGGCCGCAGTGCTTTCTCAAACTGATCCTGAGTCCTTTTGCAGGCCTCCATGTTCAGATATTTAAAGATGTGGAACTTTCCTTTGGAGCAGATCTGGGCGGGGGGCATTTGGAGGGGGTTGTTGTCAAGGATGATGCTTTGGAGGTGCCGGAGATGACGGTAGCACACAGGCACGTGAGATATGCGGTTGCACGACACATCCAAACGGACAAGGGGCAACTCTGACAACTCTGAGATGAGAGAAGAATCAATTAAATGCGTCAACCTGCAATATACACTGTCTGGTCCTAAAAACTATTTGTTAATGCTTGAATGTCACAAATCAAGTGACATCTGCGAACAAATGTACATCACAACTCAAAACATTACTCATTTAAATGACTTTTAAAATGCCTTCAAGTTCATATATGTCATGTGAGAGTAACCACAAGTGTAGTTCATCACATTAACCATTAACATGACAGGAAATGTCCAAATACAGTCAAATAAATCAGTTGTTTTATCATTTAAAATGAAAAACATATGAAGAGTTCATTTGCAAAAACCGATAAACGCCACTTTCAAAAAAAATGAGCTGATTGCCATGCATTATTCTCCACATATAGCGCGATCTGAACCCTAAACACGTTTTGTCAAAAAAGTCGGTTTTGTCCACTTTCAAGGCAAGGTTCCTCAGTTCACGCTTTACTGCAGAAGCCGACAAGCGCCCTTGTTGTTTTTGAACAGAAGCCGATAAGTCCATTTTAGCGAATCAGCGTGCTGTATTCAGGTCAGGTGACAAGGCTACTTTCACTTTCAAAGATTAAACGAGTGTTTTTTTAAACTCTAAAACATGAAATTTGGAGTTATCTGCTTTTGAAAAAAAACGACTGTTGGAGTTAGCTTTTGCTATAAAACAAACTTTTAATATGTAAAAAAAATAAATAAATACTTTCAATGAACTTTAATTTTGTAAATTACCTGTATTTAAGTTATTATTACTTAATCAAAACAACCCAACTGCAGTTTGATTGATATTACTTGGAATGCGCAATAAAAAAAAAAAATTCTGAAAAAACAATAAAAATTGAGTTATCGGTTTTTGCAAATGAACTCTTCATATATATATTTTAAATATTTGGCTTGAAATACTGATCTTTCTTTAAAACAAATGCTAATCTAATTAAATTACATTCACACACTTTTAGTTATGGAGTTCACCACAGGCATAATGATTTGAGTCAGAGTTGTGATATTTCAAACATCTTGATCTCTGTAATATTGCAAGGTAACACACTATTAGTTTATGTGATAATGTCTAGAACGTGTTTGGGATACTGACCTTCTGGTAAAGTTGTGAGCTGGTTTCTTCTCAGATTTAAATCCCTTAAACATTCTAACTGGCCGAGCTCAACAGGAAGTGACTGCAGCTCATTACAGCTCACATCCTGATGGAGAAATGGACAGTGAGAGGAAGGGGCAGTGAGAAACATGAAGGTATGGAGGAAATTATAAAACAGGGACTGGATATTGCACATACACTACTGTTCAAAAATTAATACTTTTATTCAGCAAAGGTGCATTAAATTGATCAAAAGCAACAGTAAAGACATTTTTTTAATTTTCAAAAGATTTCTATTTCAAATAAATGCTTTACTTTTGAACTTTCTATTAAGTAAAGAATCCTGAAAAAATATGCATCACGGTTTTCACAAAAATATGGATAGGATCATGTGATTCTAAAGATTGAATCAATTGTTGCTGAAAATTCAGTTTTGCCATCACACAAATAAGTTACATTTTAAAAAATATGAAAAAAGAAAAGAGTTATTTTAAAATGTAAAAATATTTTTGTGTTCATGTGATTGCTTTTGTCATGGTTTAACTATACTAAATAAACTACAAATTTTGGAAAATGTCTTCACAAATATCGGGAAACTTGTGAAAACATCTGACATGTTGCTATAGAGTGCTACAGCTGTGACATCAAAACCTGGAATACTCAGTCGCTATGGGTTCCCTCAAAATTTTCCTGCGGGGTTTTTTATATAATGGGTTTTTACAATTTATGAGTAAAACAAGGTCTACGGTAAATATAAATTGAAGCTACTTGGACATTTTGTTCTTCAATGTAAATTACACACACTCATACTGAAAATGTGAATTTTGGAGAAGTCATGAATTGAAAATAACCCATTCTAAAAAAAAACAAAAAAACATAGGGAACCCATACTCTCCTGGGTTTCGACGTCATGGCTGCAGCACTCCATTTTATTATTTTTTTAAATCAAGCAGTTTCTGTGAGGTGTAGAGCTAGGATTTATCATCACCTCTGTATAAAAACCTTTGTGTCTATAGGTGATGATACACGGGGCAACTTTTTGAGCAATGTTGCCGTCAACGGTCAACCAGGTGAGACACAGGGCCCACGACCAATCTAAAATATCCAGATGCAACAACGCTTGGCAACATTGCTCAAAAAGTTGCCCTGTGTATCATCATCTTATGCGATGCCTTTACTAAAATAGCTCAAATGAACACGAGTCTAAGTCTGTGAGTTCTACTTACCAGTTGTCGCAGGTGTATGAGTGTGTGAATGGAGGCCGGTATGGCTGATAACTTGTTGTTGCTGACGATGAGCACCCGCAGGAGAGGGAGCTGACATACTGACTGCGGTAAACTGGACAGCTGGTTACGACTGCAACACACAGACAGAAAGAGAGAGAATTCAGTTGATGCAATCTAACACCAGTATAAAAGACTGAATGACAGATTTACTGTATATACAACCCTTCAAATATCTTTAACAACAAAGAAGCTGAAATTTCACTCAGGGTGACCTGATTAGTTTGTGTACATTACCATTCAAAAGTTTGGGGTCAGTTTTTTTATATTTTTGAAGAAGTCAAAATACAGTAAAAACAGTAATACTGAGAAATATTGTTACAATTTAAAATTGTTGTTTTCTATTTGAATCTAGTTTAAAATGTTATTTAATCCTGTGATGGCAAAGCTACATTTTCAAGCAATTTTGTGGAAACTGTGATGTTTTTTTTTTTTTCAGGATTCTTTGATTTTAAAAAACTTGAAAAGAACATCATTTATTAGAGATAAAAATCTAACACTATAAATATAAATTTAATGCATGCTGGATGAAAATATTAATTTCCTCAGCAAAAAAAAAAAATCCCAATATGACCACAAGTTTTTGAGTGGCACTCTATGACTGAGATAAGCACCTGAATTGTCTTGTTCTGGTTAAGGTGTGCACTGCCGATGATGTATATTATTATCAATGTTGAAAACATTTGTACTGCTTAATATTTTGTGGAAACTGTGATGTTTTTTTTTTTTTCAGGATTCTTTGATTTTAAAAAACTTGAAAAGAACATCATTTATTAGAGATACAAATCTAACACTATAAATATCAAATTTGATGCATGCTGGATGAAAATATTAATTTCCTCAAAAAAAAAAAAAAAATCCCAATATGACCACAAGTTTTTGAGTGGCACTCTATGACTGAGATAAGCACCTGAATTGTCTTGTTCTGGTTAAGGTGTGCACTGCCGATGATGTACAGGTGCATCTCAATAAATTAGAATGTCGTGGAAAAGTTCATTTATT
>NW_015644043.1:236062-238335 GCF_001515625.1 Sinocyclocheilus rhinocerous
CTCTGCACATCTGAGACTGAGCGTGTATCTGGGGAGGGGTGTGTGTGTACCTGAGGTTGAGGTAGGTGAGGGCTTGCAGCTGGCACAGGCTGGGTGTGAGGGATCGCACACAGTTATGGTACAGGCTGAGTGTCTCCAGAGAGACAAACTGACACACTTCCTCTGGCACCTCACAGAGCCGGTTCTTTGACAGGTCTGAGAGAGAGAACCACCAATCACAGTTAGCACAGAATAAATAATGACCAATCACATACACTGTTCCATTAGACACTGATTGACAGCCTTCGGGCACATTCACAGAATAGAAAAAATACAAACAAAAACAGATGAAAAAACATTTCAATTCAATCAAAAAAAAAATTGCTTTACGTATAGAATCATTATTTTCATTATAATTTAGCACATCCCCCCCCCAGCCCTTGCCCCATCCTTATTTACCAAAATGTGAATGGACTCAATACAAACAAAAACAGATGAAAAAACATTTCAATTCAATCAAAAAAAAATTGCTTTACGTATAGAATCATTATTTTCATTATAATTTAGCACATCCCCCCCAGCCCTTGCCCCATCCTTATTTACCAAAATGTGAATGGACTTCTCACTGATTTATTTAATCCTTCTAAATATATTTAAATAATTGCCAATATTCTCAAATGTGTAAATGTAAACTGAAATCAGCAAAAATCCATGACCATAAATACTTTTTCATGTTAAAGTAATGAGAATGAGTATTGCATTATGGTAATGAAAACTGTAATGAAATTAATAAAAGCAATGGTCCTAAAAATACAGCAAATATATAGATTTCGTATTCGCTTCTTTTGATCTTGCTGTGAAATATAACCCAGACATGTACTTGACAGGTTTTGTGAGACCAAAACCAAAGCAGACAACCTATAGTGGAGATGATCTTGCCGATTATGACACCTCCTTTGTGTTTACACTCTGTTAAGAGTCACAGTCAGACTATAGATGCATCCTAAGCAACATGCACGCATCTATTGTCCAGCTAGCATATGCGTTCAAACACACTGTATATGTCGTCCATGGATTTTAGTGAGGCAGGGACAGGGAACACGTAAACAGTCATGATGTTTCCCAAAGTGAACAAAGACTCTTTTTTTTTTTTTTTTTTTTTTTTTCGGGAATAGAAACATGGTTTGCAGGAAAGCAGCATTTACAGATGTAGGGGTGCTAGCCATGCCTCAGCATAATTAAAAAGCCTGTACTCACACATTACTGGAGCTGAAGGGCTCATATCCCAACTCTTCCCAAATGGGATTTTACACATGGATGAACTGTGAAAATCCCTATTTCCATGACTGCATCCTTGCATTGCGGCAGGGGAATTACTTTGCCCTCTAACAAGGAATTCAGCTTTCCATATTTTCATTTCAGACAGAGGTTGCTCTCTCCAGATAATCGTGAAACACACACTCCCTCTGTGGCGCTGGTCGTAGGGTCAGGATGTATTTTTGGAGAGGGCAGGATTTTAATTACAGGGCCGAGGAAGCTTAGAACAGGGTGTGTGAATGTGAGCGTGAGATGTGATTACAGAGACAAACCAGACCAAAACACAGAGAATAGGGCTAAATTAAGGTTAGCGTGTCATGTTTTCAACGTATATTAGTGTCATATGCACAAGTACAGTGTAAATTCAGGCCTTCAGATCCAGTTCTCCACGCTTAGTTTTGACAAATAACCCTCTCAATGATCTTAAACCCAAATTTATTTTCACACTGCAAGAACAATAGCATGTGGAAGTGTGCGTGTGTTTTTTTCTCTTCTTCCCTACACTGTCCAATTGTCCAATCTGTGCTCTCCTTCTCCAGATCTTTTGTTCAGCTGTTTTATTTGGCAAGGAAGCATTTCCCGACTCTCCGTTCCCAGTGGGAACTAAAGATTCCCAGGGGCAGCCCACATTTCCCACAATCCCCTGCACTGCTTTGCACTCGCACCAGCCTTCTTCAGTAATTCTGAGGTGCTGCTAGCTATTATAAAGCAATAAGTCCCAAGAAGCCGTGGTTTACAGTGAATTTATAACAGCTAAGGGGAGTTGTTAAAACCCCCTTAGCTGTTATAAATTCACTGTAAACCACGGCTTCTTGGGGCTTATTGCTTTATAATAGTTAGCAGCACCTCAGAATTACTGAAGAAGGCTGGTGCGAGTGCAAAGCAGTGCAGGGGATTGTGGGAAATGTGGGCTGCCCCTGGGAATCTTTAGTTCCCACTGGGAACGGAGAGTCGGGAAATGCTTCCTTGCCAAATGA
>NW_015644043.1:238769-244584 GCF_001515625.1 Sinocyclocheilus rhinocerous
AGAGTAATTTACAACAGCTTCGAACGTGGCTCAGCCAATCAGAATCAAGGACCGGAACGATCCGTTTTATAATGTTCTATTTAATTTCACATAACATCAACACTTTGGTAAATATTTAGGTAGGATACATTTTAGAACGTCTATCATTAATTATGCAACATTGGTTTAGTACAGATACGTTTTTGTAGTAATTTTGAATATTATTTTAAAGATATTTAGCTTTTGCAAGGATGGGAACATTCTAGAAGTTTCTGTAACATTCTGTAATATTCTAGTGCTTTCTGGAACATTCCAGAACATTGTGGGACTAGAAAAATGTAAATACTTTTTTTTTTTTAAATCATCCAATGTACACTTGGAAGTTTTGGACTGCTCACTTTCGGTAACCGTTTATGTTAAATTAACTGTTTATGTCATTTTTATGCATGAGTAATAACAGATTAGCTTGTATAAGTTGTCAACACATTTTTTTGTTTTCATGAGCACTGTTAATGCTACACAAAATGTAATGTGGTTTTCATATTCAGCATGTCAAACTTCTTTAAGAAACATTAAAAATAATAGCATAACAACTTTTATAAATCCTTGTTTCACATTGTACAAGGTAATCACACATTAATGGCATCACACATTAATAATAATTTGACATTTAACAGAAAACTAGATAGCAAATAATCATATATAATAGCTGAAAATTATCATATATATATATATATATATAAATAACTGTACTGTATTTATTATATTATATCATATTTAATGTGCATACACTAAAAATATAAGCAAGTCATTCAGAAGCTGATTCCTCAAAGTGCAAACATCACTTTCTTGGCTTTAGTGGCCTGACAACTTCAGTCTCAACCAACGGCATCAGTTTGAGACAGCACTACTGTTCAGCTGTACAACAGAATCAAGCTCTTTTTTTAAAGTTTTTACTAGTTGCAATGAAATTATCTTTAAAATAATCTCTTAGAACTTTCCTGTTTGAGTGGCACTGCTTAATGCTTTCATTTCTGTTCAAGCCATGTTTACTTTGTGTTCCTGGAAATAGTCGCCTAGACGCATCACATTCTCCTCAGGGGCTCACAAACAGCTCCTGCGTGAGGTCTCCAGCTGTGTCCGGGCTCAAAGACACGTCCAAATGATTATTATGGCATGACAAAAGTCACCAGCTAATAAGCAGGATTATATCCTGAAGGTCTCACTCTAAATATCTTCTGTCTGTGTGTGTGTGTGTGTGTGTGCTCGTGTGCATGCGTGTATGGGATGAAGAAACTTCTTAAGAGTGGCAGTTGGTCTACTGATCCCCTCCCCTCTCTCTGAGGAATCTGAGCGTTCTTCTGCCTGCTAGCGTCTCTTTAGTGTAACTGAAGCTGGTTTTGCATCTGCTGTGTGTGAGAGTGTTCACACACACACACACACACACACACACACACACACACACTCCTCTCCACACCCTGCACTCCTTCTTTAGCCCTAGTCCAATCCCTAATTATACTGTACGCTCCACACAAGCTTTATACATTTTTATAACCACATGACTACTTCTACAACAGGTATTGAGGTATGTTGCTTGAAGGGCTCTGTCCCAAGCACAGATTTTTCTCTCCGTACCTGCTGCCAGGAGCTCTAGTCATCCCTGAGATTACCTGAAACATGACACTGTGTTTCTGTCAACACAACACACTGACTACACCTGATGTGTCAGCCACTGACTCACTTTTATCTGAACAAAACAAAAAAAAAATGTATGCTGCATTTGTATTTATTATCAATGTCTGTCCTGTCTTAAAGAGGAAGCATACAATTTCTACACCACTCTTCCAAAAGGTTTCCGCCTATTCATTCAATGGATAGACAAACAAGTGGTCCCGCGGACTCCTGCCCCAAACTCACACCAATGTAAGTTGTATCATATGCTAGTGTACGTATTTTTAAAACCTTTTCAGCCTATTCTTAAGGTGCAGTCACATTCACTGTTGTCTATCGAAATCAGTAATTTCGATAGGAATCTATGCGATTGGGAATTTCGTGTGAGGGCGAAAGCTTTCCCCATGCATATTTTGCAACGGGTTTAAGTTCGTCATGTGGACTTGCCATATTGACCAACAGAAAGCTGTTTGGTTTGAAAGTGACTTCTGTGTGAGCTGTGCTTCACTCATTGCTACACTACTGATAATAACCAATAGTTCAATTTAAACACAAATTGAGATGTCCAAAATATCTTGTCCTTGTCCTATCTTGCTCTCGTCCATACAACAAAAGCGAACAATTACTGTCAAGCTCCAAAATGAAAAAATTTACACTAAAAAAAATATAAAAGTGTGCAATATATTCTAAGGCTTCTGAAGCCATACTGTTTTGTGTGAACCAAAGACTCTCATGTCAAGTTCTCATGTCTTATTGTGATATATTACGACAATGTTTTGAATCAATCACAAGAACAACTTTTAATAATACTTGTAATAAACTTAAGGCCTTTCCCTCACCAATACTAATCAAAAGGCTTCAGAAGGCAAGGAAAATGGAGCCAAAGTTGAATTTTTAAAGATTTATTTTTATCATTTTTGCCTTTAGTGATAGAAAGTGAAGTGGGATGGGACCTTTGACAAACTACTTTTGACTTTTTGGAGTATGAGAAGTCTGATTCGTTCCCTTTGTATGGAAAAGAACAGCTTGGAAATTCTACCTGACATTTTATTTTTCATAGAAAACTAAGTCATAAAAGTTTGGAATAACAAGAGGACGTGTAAATAATCACAATGTTCATTTTTGAAAGAATCAAGGAGGAGAACATATTGAAAAAATGGCATAGTTCACCTTCAAAAGTTTGCCTCAGAGCCACTAGAGAAACAATCCTTTATTCCTTTTCTTCCTCTGAAGGAGGAACAACAATAAACCTTGCCATGACTTGACTTTAGATGGGGGCAGAGAAAAAATGAGAGAAAGAAAGGGAGAGGGGGAGCCCGAGAGGGCAGAGGAGGGCAAATCTTGAAAGGGGGCAAGTGAATGAGTAACAGCAGCATGACAATAGCTGTGAAATCATGAATACCGGTCTGAGCCGAGGGGGCGACGGAACAAAAACACACGGGCCAGAATGACTCAACACATTCAACAGAGCACTACTGGAGGCAAAACGTATGTGTGTGTGTGTGTGTGTGTGTCCGGCCTGGCACACGAGTGCTATTCAAGTACATCAGCAAATTTACCACCAGAAAAAAAAGCTGATTGTTTGACCTCACTAGCACTTTAGAGAGCACTTTGGAGTGCACTGACCAAATCGATCGAAACACAAGTGTGCCACATCCTTTTCATTATTCCTCGCTGCACTATAAAACGGAGTTTATTTTCAGACCTCAGTCTCCAAACAGGCTCTAACATATCAGTAATGCAATCATATACAGTTCAAACACCATAATCCCAACAGGACAGGCCTGATTTATACAAGCTTTTAGCACATGTCAAGGTACAACAGGCTTAATTTCATAACAACGGCATAAAGGCCAGTCTGAGTTACTTCAGAAAGCCTATACTTAGAGCATTAGCAAAACACACGGGTCAGAATGACTCAACACATTCAACAGAGCACTACTGGAGGCAAAACGTATGTGTGTGTGTCCGGCCTGGCACACGAGTGCTATTCAAGTACATCAGCAAATTTACCACCAGAAAAAAAAGCTGATTGTTTGACCTCACTAGCACTTTAGAGAGCACTTTGGAGTGCACTGACCAAATCGATCAAAACACAAGTGTGCCACATCCTTTTCATTATTCCTCGCTGCACTATAAAACGGAGGTTTATTTGCAGACCTCAGTCTCCAAACAGGCTCTAACATATCAGTAATGCAATCATATACAGTTCAAACACCATAATCCCAACAGGACAGGCCTGATTTATACAAGCTTTTAGCACATGTCAAGGTACAACAGGCTTAATTTCATAACAACGGCATAAAGGCCAGTCTGAGTTACTTTAGAAAGCCTTCAGTAAATTTACCACCAGAAAAAAAAGCTGATTGTTTGACCTCACTAGCACTTTAGAGAGCACTTTGGAGTGCACTGACCAAATCGATCAAAACACAAGTGTGCCACATCCTTTTCATTATTCCTCGCTGCACTATAAAACGGAGTTTATTTTCAGACCTCAGTCTCCAAACAGGCTCTAACATATCAGTAATGCAATCATATACAGTTCAAACACCATAATCCCAACAGGACAGGCCTGATTTATACAAGCTTTTAGCACATGTCAAGGTACAACAGGCTTAATTTCATAACAACGGCATAAAGGCCAGTCTGAGTTACTTCAGAAAGCCTATACTTAGAGCATTAGCAAGTTTCTGTTGTTTTCCTCTGAGATGCTGCTTTTCAAACTAGATTTTCAGTTCTGGAAACTGTAAGTGGTGAGAATCAAGCAATTCTGGTTTTCATTCCTCTTTCATTGTAATTTATCTAATTAACAGCACTTTTGAGGAAGCACCAAATATAACCTACAATGTATTGTTTATTTTACATGCATGTAACACATAATAAAGTAACGTTTCCTAGTTTATTTTGAGATATATTTTTGATTTTTTTGTTTTGTTTTGCTATTTTGTGGCAGCCAGTCTCTCTCTCTCATCACATTCAATTCAGTTCAAAGAAATAGTTTGGCCATGTTTGCCATTTTTGTTTTGTTTTTTGTTGTTTGTTTGTTAGTTTCTATTTGTGTGCGTGTGTGTGAGAGAGAGGTTTTAGTTTGTTTTTGTTGCGTTTTTTTTGTTGTTTTTTTTCAAAACAAGTTCTGAATAAGAAAGTGGTTGATCCCAACCCTAGTTTTAAATGGATAGTTCATAGTTTCAAATATTTAAAAAAATAATAAAAATGATATATACACATTACAAAATTACTAAACCTTAAACTGAAAACTGAACATATAAATATAAAAGCTAATTTAAAATATTAATAAATACTAAAAAAACAATACTAAAAAAAACACTGCTAAAGCTTGAGATGAAATATGAGATGTGATCAATTCAGTTCAAAGAAATAGTTTTTTCACAATAGAATTTGTGTGCATGTGTGTGAGAGAGAGGTTTTAGTTTGTTTTTGTTGCATTTTTTTTTTTTTTTTCAAAACAAGTTCTGAATAAGAAAGTGGTTGATCCCAACCCTAGTTTTAAATGGATAGTTCATAGTTTCAAATATTTAAAAAACTAATAAAACTGATATATACACATTACAAAATTACTAAACCTTAAACTGAAAACTGAACAAAGCTAATTTAAAATATTAATAAATACTAAAAAAACAATACTAAAAAAAACACTGCTAAAGCTTGAGATGAAATATGAGATGTGATGTGTAAAGAAAACAAGGTAAATGTCACTTATGATTAGTATTTTTACTGTGTTTTTACTATTATTTACAGTCAAGTTTTAATTTAGTCAAATTATGCAAAAAGTGTGAAAATATTATTTTATCTTTTTTTTAATCTTTTTTATAATTTTGTAAAAATTTTAATGGAATTGGCAGAAGTGTGGTCAGAACTGTCTTTACTTTATGAATACAATAATGAAAACTATCAGGTGGCATTTTTGTTGTGCTTCTTTATTTATTAGTTTTGGTAATAAATTAATATATTAGTATTAGAATAAATTAGTATTTTTTTTGTCCTGTGGCTGTTAGACAGTGCGGTGAAATCCATCTCACAATCAAGACGAGGATAGCGGATGCGTTCTGTTAGTTCTGTTACCAAATCATCATGTGTCAAAACAAACGCAATGCAGTCAATTAGCGATCAAATCAGACATATATTTGTTATGGAATAGATTACT
>NW_015644043.1:246494-251080 GCF_001515625.1 Sinocyclocheilus rhinocerous
AATAAAACTGATATATACACATTACAAAATTACTAAACCTTAAACTGAAAACTGAACATATAAATATAAAAGCTAATTTAAAATATTAATAAATACTAAAAAAACAATACTAAAAAAAACACTGCTAAAGCTTGAGATGAAATATGAGATGTGATGTGTAAAGAAAACAAGGTAAATGTCACTTATGATTAGTATTTTTACTGTATTTTTACTATTATTTACAGTCAAGTTTTAATTTAGTCAAATTATGCAAAAAGTGTGAAAATATTATTTTATCTTTTTTTTAATCTTTTTTATAATTTTGTAAAAATTTTAATGGAATTGGCAGAAGTGTGGTCAGAACTGTCTTTACTTTATGAATACAATAATGAAAACTATCAGGTGGCATTTTTGTTGTGCTTCTTTATTTATTAGTTTTGGTTTTTTTTGTCCCCTTTCTTATTTAGTTTTCTTTACTTCTTCCCTGAAGCCATCTCTCATCTGTGGCTGTCTAAGAAACTAGACAGTGCGGTGAAATCCATCTCACAATCAAGACGAGGATAGCGGATGCGTTCTGTTACCATAACAACCAAATCATCATGTGTCAAAACAAACGCAATGCAGTCAATTAGCGATCAAAGCAGACATATATATGTTATTGAATAGATTACTCAATGTAATAATGCTGTGAAAAGTGAATTTCTAATTTAGCATGTTTAAAACACGTCTTTTTTTCACTCTCAAGTTGTTACAAATCTGTATGGCTTACTTTCTTTTGTGGAACATAAAAAAAAGATATTTTGAAAAATGTCTTATTGTCTGCAGAAGAAAGAAAAATACACAGGTTTGGAACAACATGTGGATGAGTAAATAGTGACAGAACTTTCATATAACATTCTGGTCACTAGATATGATCATGCAAATCTTTCGTATTTTTCCCACCCATGTAATTGTCTGCCAGGCAATAAGTCCAATCAGTTAGAAAAGTAAAAGCACACTTCTGCTCAACAAGCCCCTGGATTTAAGTTGTCAATCATAAACGTCACAAAACATGCAAACATGTTATTATAGGTTATTTATTTAATACTCATAGATTTATTCCAATTTTAACTATAAGCAACAGTATTGCAACAGTTCAGTGATGGCTTTGCAAACGTATGGTTAGGGAGTGTCCAATCTCTTCTGTGTGAAGTTTTGCCAATGACAACAGTAAAACCCCCACAGATGTTAATCACTCCACGTATGGATCTAAGGGCCAGTACAGTCAACGACACTGTCTTCAAACGCTCTGAATGAACAGAGGGGTCTGTGTGCATCCTTTTAATCTACGGTCAACGGCCCAGCACTTAGACTACAGAGTTATCTTTGTCTTTAAACATCGATGGAGGCCACAAAAGGTCAAGCTGTTGGATTTAACCAACCAAACATTTAGGGGGCCGCCGAGTTCTACCACACAACTCCACCAGTGCAGTGAGAGCCTTGTGTGTTCAAACACACGTCAATTACTTTCAAAACTAATGATTTTTCACCTCTCTCTCTAAACAGTTTTATTAAAATCATAATTAAACACCAACATGTTTAACAGACACCTTCTAAACTGACAAGCAGTAAAACAACCACAAAGACAGTTCATCTCTAGCCACACACGGGGTTAAGTGTCTTTCTTTAGAGCTCAATGAGTAAATCAATGGTTATCAGTTTTTCTGCAAAAAAACCCACTAATGCTTGAGTTACCAGCCCAGGAGATACCATTTAAATTCATCAGATCTGTCATGTCTAGTGACGCATGTACTTCACACAACAACACAGAGGGCATGAAGGGAACATCAGCACTGATTATCCTTCTGAATGATTACATTTTTAACCTAAACAAATAAATTAAGAACAAACCATTTCAGTACTTATAGTGTGAAAATTATTTTTCAAAAAGTATGACTGTTGTGGCTTCAATTTCCACCACGGTGAGCAATTTTGCCCATAATAAAGTTTAAATCTAAAATTATTGGTTACAGTGTTTTTATCGTTAACTAAGTCATTAACATTATTTAAAATAAAGCCGAAATAAAATAAATATTAAATGAAAAACTTAAATGCAAAAATATTAATACTTACTTAGAAACACTTGCAGTTAAATACTTAGAAATGTGGCAACTGACTGAAAAAAAAAAGAATAACTAAAATGACTAAAACTGAATTAAATTAAAGTTAAATAAATATTTAAAAAACAAATAAAACTGATATATACACATTACAAAATTACTAAACCTTAAACTGAAAACTGAACATATAAATATAAAAGCTAATTTAAAATATTAATAAATACTATAATAGTAAATAAACAATACTAAAAAAAACACTGCTAAAGCTTGAGGTGAAATATGAGATGTGATGTGTAAAGAAAACAAGGTAAATGTCACTTATGATTAGTATTTTTACTGTGCATTTTTTCCAGTCAATTTTTAATTGTCAAATTATGCAAAAAGTGTGAAAATATTATTTTATAATTTTTTTTAATCTTTTTGATAATTTTGTACAAATTTGAATGGAATTGGCAGAAGTGACTCTGTGGTCAGAACTGTCTTTACTTTATGAATAAAATAATGAAAACTATTAGGTGGCATTTTTGTTGTGCTTCTTTATTTATCAGTTTTGGTAATAAATTAATATATTAGTATTAGAATAAATTAGTATATTTGTCCCCTTTCTTATTTAGTTTTCTTTACTATGAGATGTGATGTGTAAAGAAAACAAGGTAAATGTCACTTATGATTAGTATTTTTACTGTGCATTTTTTCCAGTCAATTTTTAATTGTCAAATTATGCAAAAAGTGTGAAAATATTATTTTTTTATAATTTTGTACAAATTTGAATGGAATTGGCAGAAGTGACTCTGTGGTCAGAACTGTCTTTACTTTATGAATAAAATAATGAAAACTATTAGGTGGCATTTTTGTTGTGCTTCTTTATTTATCAGTTTTGGTAATAAATTAATATATTAGTATTAGAATAAATTAGTATATTTGTCCCCTTTCTTATTTAGTTTTCTTTACTTCTTCCCTGAAGCCATCCCTCATCTGTGGCGTTTAATAACAATAACAATATTGAGACAACCAGTAAAACTCTGATCATTCACCAGGATTGTAAAAGTTGACTTTACATAAGCAACACTTAATGAAGTAAACTCAGACGGAGTATTTACTCATAGCGCACATGCCAGCCTGACACCATACGGGCTAAGGCTGCTAATGTGTGTGTGTGTGTGTATGAGTGTACCAGCATCTATGCAAACTTTCCAAGCTGGCAGGCAAAGTTGTGATGGAAAAAATCTTTGCATCAACAGCAAACTCAAAGATCTGTAGCTATAAGCCCATAAACACAACTAACTTCTAACACAGAGCTTTAATGGGCAGGTTTGTGAAGGTGGAAGCACGGCTCATGGTCTAAACAGATGATGTTGTGTTGTTCTGGGCCCTTGATCTCATTGCTGTGGAGGTGGTTCAGCGGTGACTCAAGACGCTCTATACAGCAGGAGCTCGTATCTGTTACACAACACTGAAGAAACTAGACAGTGCGGTGAAATCCATCTCACAATCAAGACGAGGATAGCGGATGCGTTCTGTTACCATAACAACCAAATCATCATGTGTCAAAACAAACGCAATGCAGTCAATTAGCGATCAAATCAGACATATATTTGTTATTGAATAGATTACTCAATGTAATAATGCGGTGAAAAGTGAATTTCTAATTTAGCATGTTTAGAACGCATGCCTCTTTGTGCTGTTATTGTGAGAAGTTGCTCAATTTTTTTTTATCTGAAATGCATGTTTGAGCTCTGTTGTTAAACAAATAGATTTTCTGCTGTGAAGATGTGGTTTCACCAATGCCTGGTTAACCCTGAAAAATTGTCATTTTTAACGGTATTTATTTGCTAAGGCAAGTCACATTAGTGAAATTTCAGCTAGATTTTTATGTATAAAGCACAGCTCAAGTGAAAGTCACTTTCAAACCAAGCAGCTTTCAGTAGATCAACACTCAAATCCACGAAGCCGACATGAATGTATTGTAAAGTCTGCGTGGGGAAATTTTTCACCCTCACATGAAATTTCAGATTGAGTGGATTCCTATTAAAATGACTGAATTTCACTGAATGACGGTAAATGTGACCTCACTTTAAGAGTTAAAGGGGTCATATGATGTTGCTAAAAAGAACATTATTTTGTGTATTTGGTGTAATGCAATGTGTTTACGTGGTTTAAGGTTAAAAAAAACTCATTATTTTCCACATACTGTACATTATTGTTGCTCCTCTATGCCCCGCCTTTCTGAAACCCGTCGATTTTTGCAAAGCTCATCGTTTTGAAAAGCGTGGTGTGCTCTGATTGGCCAGCTATCTAGTGCACTGTGATTGGCCGAATACCTCAAGCGTGTGATGGAAATGTTACGCCCCTTACCAGGTTCAGGAAACTTTCCTACGTAAAATGCGCTGCACACACTCGAATATTTGGGTTGTACTGTTCTGGAACAGTGTTGTAAATAAAACTTAACCACTGATTTCTAGTTGTGTCCTCTTTTGGAAGACCAAACAAAGTAGTTTCGCTTTCACA
>NW_015644043.1:251437-251578 GCF_001515625.1 Sinocyclocheilus rhinocerous
AATGCATGTGAATGTGCATGCAAGCTACATGTATTAGAAGGCCATGTTTATGAATTTTATAATTAATTATATTAATTATTTACTATTAATAGCATGTATCTGTGCTGAAATGGATTAAATTGATAAATCATGAACATCCTC
>NW_015644043.1:265113-267551 GCF_001515625.1 Sinocyclocheilus rhinocerous
GAGAATAAAAGTTACTCCTTTCTTTGCGTATACATTTGGGCGGTGTTATGCAAATCTTCCCACACAGTGACGTAGACATGTGGGGGCATGTTTGAACGAGGCATTTTAGGAAGGCGTGGATGAGCGTTCACTTTTATAAAGAATATCTCTTTGGGTTTGAGACTTTAATCTTTGCGACTTTACGGATCTTCTGCACAAACAGCTTTTAACTCTCCATAGACAAAAAAACAAAAACATGAAATCTCATAAGTCTAAACTGATACCTCAGATTGAGAACCATCATGGTGCACCATCAAATGTGTAAAATAAAATTCTGTATACATTAAAAGTGAGGCCCGTGACAATCTACTCTATCCAAATGGCAAATTGTCGGGACTTTTAATAACAATTTTTGATTAAAAATAATAACTAATTAATGCATGTGAAGGCCTCAAATGTGCATGCAGGCTACATGTATTAGAAGGCCATGTTTATGAATTTTATAATTAATTATTGTAAACCGTTACTATTAATAGCATGTATCTGTGCTGAAATGGATTAAATTGATAAATCATGAACATCCCTCTAGCAACCACCCAAAACAACGTAGCAACCACATAACAGCACTGCAAAACCTTAGCAACCAAATGGCAACTCCCTGGCAAACAAAAGCCCTTGCTTTATGGAGTTTTGCACAGGCAAGCACAGCTCTGGTCAAACACACTAAAAACAATCAACTAATACTAACTGTCAGTGTGATAATCCTCAATGTTCTCTCTCTAGATAATCTACACCAGAGATCTGGTATGGTCTCGCTCGCTCGCTCTCAACCAAACATTCACCATGCTCTCAAGCACACACACGCACAAACACAGTAATCACCCCCGGAGCTTCTCTAAAGCCTAATGGGAGATGGTGATTCTGCCATCTGGACACGCTTCATGTTACATAACTTATCAGGAGCTGGTGTTCATCAAACAGTTGAATCTCAATCAGATTTGAACTTTCGCATCCTATCGAGTATGCTTATGTGGAAAGGAGAGGAGCGGTTTTCAGATCAGATATATTGAGACACCATATGAACTGTGTGTTCATTAAACATAGCCATGTGTGCAGTGAGATATCACCCCATGTGTGCATGTAAGTGATGTTAGCTCAGAATGTGTGCATTTGAATGAAGCATGGAATGGTTCAGAGAACATTCAGCAAACATTTACACCGGGGCATTCTCATTTTGCCCAACAATTGTGTGTTCAGCGATACACAAAAGCACAAAGCAGCATCAATTCTAATGAATTTTTTAACAAACAAATTTCTGTGTCTGTAAAGATTGTATTATTTTTTAGATAAACAGAAGTATGTTATTGCGAATTTTGAGTAAATACTGTGTAAAATAGTTTTACTTTTGTGTATGTTGCTTTGTCATCATTAAAATGTATTACAGGTGCATCTCAATAAATTAGAATGTCGTGGAAAAGTTCATTTATTTCAGTAATTCAACTCAAATTGTGAAACTCGTGTATTAAATAGGAAAATGAGAAACAAGAGACCAAAAAATGCAGATGAGCTGAAGGCCACTGTCAAAGAAACCTGGGCTTCCATACCACCTCAGCAGTGCCACAAACTGATCACCTCCATGCCACGCCGAATTGAGGCAGTAATTAAAGCAAAAGGAGCCGTATTGAGAACTGTATTGAGTACATGTACAGTAAATGAACATACTTTCCAGAAGGCCAACAATTCACTAAAAATGTTTTTTTTATTGGTCTTATGAAGTATTCTAATTTGTTGAGATAGTGAATTGGTGGGTTTTTGTTAAATGTGAGCCAAAATCATCACAATTAAAAGAACCAAAGACTTAAACTACTTCAGTCTGTGTGCTTTGAATTTATTTAATACACGAGTTTCACAATTTGAGTTGAATTACTGAAATAAATGAACTTTTCCACACATTCTAATTTATTGAGATGCACCTGTATGTTTTGTGTATTGGCATACTATGGATATTGTCATTGTATATGTATGTATGTATATATACAGTATGTGTGTGTGTATATATGAAGAGTTCCAATGCAAAAGCCTCTAAAAGCCATCTTGGTCAAAAATTAGATAACGATACTGAGTGAATGCTCTACACACATAGTATATGTTCATCATGTACTTTCACTTCAAATGCGCAAGTCCATAGTTTTTGAATGTTGGTGCTACTTCTGCTACATTTTCACACTTAAAACAATAATTTGGTGTTCCTCCTGTACCATTGTCCTCTTTTATGCTAAGAAATAAGTCCCCTGGTAGTTCTCTCCCAAGTGGTTCCACTGCTGCCAGTATTAAGTCCGAGTATGATTCAGTGGGCTATATAACACTTTTAATTGTCAGGAAATTACTTGTCTTTAAAAGTTTTGGTTCAATATACTTACCTGTTGATCAAAAATAGCCTTAAACCTATACACTTTTTT
>NW_015644043.1:267738-271788 GCF_001515625.1 Sinocyclocheilus rhinocerous
ATATATATATATATATATATATATACACATACACATACATATATAATGACTACTATATATTGTAATATTATGGAGTCATGTAGGGGGAAAAAAACATTTCCCTCATTTTTATTTAGTTAAATCATAGCAACAATTTAACTAAAACAAGGGAACAAATGAATAAGTCACAATATCTTTTTTTTCCACATGTCATGCAGGGCTTTGTATAATATAACAACAACAACCAATTAAATATGTGACCCTGGACCACAAAACGTCATATTGGTCAATTTTTACGAAATTGAGATGTATAAATCATCTGAAAGCTGAATACTTAAGCTTTCCATTGATGTATGGTTTGTTAAGATAGGACAATATTTGGCCGAGATACAACTATTTGAAAATCTGGAATCTGAGGATGCAAAAAAATCAAAACACTGAGAAAATCGCCTTTAAAGTTGTCCAAATGAAGTTCTTAGCAATGCATATTACTAATCAAAACTGAAGTTTTAATATATTTACGGTAGGAAATTTACAAAATATCTTCATGGAACATGATCTTTACTTAATATCCCAATGATTTTTGGCATAAAAGAAAAATCAATAATTTTGACCCATACAATGTATTTTTGGCTATTGCTACAAATATACCCCAGCGACCCGAGCTGGTTTTGTGCTCCAGGGTCACATATTAGTTTACAATCCTTGAAAACCGGGATTAAGTTACTTAAAGTTATAGGACAAAGCAGAGACATACAAGACTTCAATACTGTGAATGCACTCATTTTTCAGCATACTCGAACCTTGTTACAACTCCACAAACAAAGCATACTTGTGCATAAAGTGCACTATCGCAAAAAACTATCGCAACCCGACTAATCCAGAAAGATGCGAAAAAGTTAAATAAAAGTGTCACACAGCAAAAATAGCTCTACAACTCTTACAGGAATAAATCTGAGAAGAGTTTCTATGAGTCTGCAATGGTCTCTGCTGCAGAAAGAGTGATATTAAACACAGCATCCGTGAGATTTCCGTCTTGTTTTTCATTATAATAGATATCTGTAAAAAAAAAAAAAAAAAAAAAAAACAATATAAAAATATATAGATATATATATATTTTTTTTTTATTAAAAAAAAAAAAAAAAAAAAAGCAATATAGCAATCATAAGTCGAAGGTTTCTAGCTGCGCTCCTCTCTTGAGATTTGAGACCTTCTGACCATCTGTTGTGCTTTAAAAGTGTGAGGGAAAGGAGAGGAAGAGGAAGAGAGAAAAAGAGGGAGGGAGTACAGCCGAGAGTTTGTCGCTGAGGAGAAGCAGAAGTTGAAGTCGAAGAGCCCACATCCTGTGGCTGTGTAGTGAAAATGCAACTGCAAGGGGAAACAGAACAACACTGTGGCGCAGTCACACTCTGTTCTCACTCATGGACAATTATCTGCATTTTTCACATATATGCACTCCAGACCTAAACATGTTAAATGACCACGCACATACACACTCCAACAGCTGGCACTTAAAGGAAGCACACACTCTTACAAAACACAGCTGGCGAACACTCAAAACATAATGGCATAAAACAGACAACCACACAAACTTGAACTTGTGCCTATCAGAGCTGAATTCATAAAAAAATCCTCTCTATCTCTGAATCTGAGAGGTTCATTTGCATAGGCAAAATATGACCTGATGTTTAATATTCATTAGTTATGTGCAAGGTTGACCACATCCTAACACATCAGGAAATACTTTTATGAAAAAAGGATCTGAATGACCCATAAAACACAAGGGATTGTATCCAAACCGAGTGAGCTACCTACCTAGACAGCATTTGTTTTTAAAGGGGTCATATGATGCGATTTCAAGTTTTCCTTTCTCTTTGGAGTGTTACAAGCTGATTGTGCGTAGATAAGATCCCTGAAGTTGCAAAGACTAAAGTCTCAAAACCAAAGAGATATTCTTTATCAAAGTTAAGACTCTGCCACGCCCCCCTAAAACGGCTCATTCTAACACGCCCCCACATATCTACATCACTATCTGGGAAGATTTGCATAACGCCGCCAAAATGTTCAGGGGCTTTGTAGAAAACGAAGCGTTTGAGAGAGGCGGGGCATAGAGGACCTACAATAATGTACAGTATTTGAAAAATAATGTGTTTTTTGAACATTAAAGCATGTCAACATATTCTGTTACACCAAATACACAAAATAATGATCTTTAAAAAAGCATCATATGACCCCTTTAAACATCATACAACTGAAAAGATGCTGCACACTAGGTTTTAAGATTTTTTGCTAACAACAAATGTGAAAAGATTGTGTTGTATGGACGTGCTGATTTGTTGCATAACCCACATGAATAAGTCACACGCATCAACTTTGCTATGAAATGGTCATTGTGTCACTGTGTGTATGGGATCTGATGTTTGCCTGACTGGGAAAGGCAGTCAGTGTCATTTTTACTTCCTTCTTGTCAGTTTATGTCACGAACGTGTGGGTGTGGACTGAATCCTTCAAACTATTTTAGTCCTAAAAAGAAACTCAGCTCTGTGATGCATGACGGCATTAAAATGTAATGTAGACACATGCATTTTCTGTAAAGCTGCTTTGAAACGTGTATAGTGAAAAGCACTATACAAATACATTTGAATTGAATTGAACTGAATTAAAACGTACATAACAAAAAATGTATAAATAAATAAATAAAACCGGAAGAAACAATATCACCAAACTCTTTATCTGGAAAAATTATTCCTTTTAACCACCCATTCAAACTGATGGGGAAGTGCCCCTCAAAAAGTATCAAAACATTATTTGTATCTTTGACAATAAAGCTGCAAAACTACCATTAAAAATATGGTTGTCTAAGATACTGTGGGAGAAAGCATGCATTTCTGTTTAAATTTGTTCAGTCAAATCAAGTCACAGCTTCCGCAGATCAACTGCTCACATCTCTCTTAACTCTGTATGACACCACGCAGCACAAAAGGAGATATTTTTAAATGAAATGAGATTTAATAAAAATAAAATAAAAAACAGGTCAGTGTTTACTGAGCCCAGATCTAAACAAAGTGTACATCTGGGCCAGTATTCACAAAACATCTTAAGGCTAAAAGTAGCTCATAACTCGCTGATTTAGGAGAAAATCTTTAAAATAATGGGTGTGTCAGTCCTAAATTTTTGTTCTAAGAGTATTACACAAAGCGTTTTAGCGCTAAAACTAGCTCCTAAATCTGTGAAACGTTAGGAGTAGTGAAGAGGACTCCTAAATCACTAAGACCAAATCTGAACTATCCTAAAATGGCTGTTGCCAGCAATCTGCCTCGGAATATAAACATTTTAGAAACATTTGACGATAATGAGCTTTTTAAAAGGTATCGGCTTTGGTTTGGAGGTTATCCCAACTCCACATTTTTTATTATATCCTTAATATATAGCTGTTCTCGCGTCCAGTCTGGTTTTCTTTTTTGTTTGCATGTCTTACTATCAGCCATGATTATTCTACTCCGTTAATTAAAAGGCTGTTTATATGCATATTAGAGCTGCCCCCTAATAGTCGACTAACCGTTAGTCGACGAGAAGAAGCCAAAATTTCATTAGGTCGCAGAAAAAAAAAAATCCACACAGTGGTGAAATCACGCAGTTCGTGACGGACAAATCGTTAACGGCTGGTCTATGTGGTAATATAGTACATCGGGCAGGACATCCATATGCTCAACGAAACGTTGCGCTTTTGTAAAATAATGAAAGCAAACAGGATGTACTTTCTGCCGTCTCAGTGAAGTTGAGCGCGTCACTTCGAAACTGTGTATTCTTGCCTTATTACAGACATGAAACATATATCTATAGAGAGTGAAGCTTTTAAATGAACCAATTCAAATAGAAAACAAATGTTCTCAGATTATGTAATCCGTATGAAACATGCATACAGGCGCATACTGCGGAGATGACGAGTCAGTGTTGCCGACTTCATCTCTTAATCTGAAAACAGAAACCACTAGTGTAACAAAAAATTATTAAAACATTAATGCAGTGTACTTGCTGTTTTTCCCTAACACATTCATAATTATTATATTT
>NW_015644043.1:271900-272631 GCF_001515625.1 Sinocyclocheilus rhinocerous
GCTTATTAGGCTATGTAGGCAATTAAAGGCTCATTATTATGATTTATATGATTTTTTAATAAAAGTGCGACTAATAGTCGACTAATGCTTAAAATGAACGACTACTAGTCGACCAAAAAAATCTTTAGTCGAGGGCAGCCCTAATGCATATTGACTAATTGTTTACGAGAAACATAGCCTACATATAAGAGGCTGACAATTAGCTGTTTAATTAGTGACACTTAGCCTGCATTTTAAAATCGTTATTTGAATGTGGCAATTAACATTTTTATTTTAAAAACGTTATTTTATAATATGGCAACATAATATTGCGCTCTACAATATTTCTATGAATAAATCTCTGACAGAGACTATCAGCCAATGACTGTGTGCATAGTTAGTAAGTATGCTGACATCATCCATAGCAACAAGGTCAACCCCGCCCTTACTCTTAGCTTAAGACTTCTCTCTATTCCTTAGTAAAAGTTTGTCTCAGCAGCTTTGTGAATAGGTTTTAAGAGAAAACTCTTAGAAAAACAGGCACATCTTTCTAAAAATGTTTATAAGAAAAAAATTGAATAACAGTTTTTACTGACTGTGTCACTACACAAAAGTCAAAAGTGTGAAACATACAGTGACCAGTTTAGTCTGATTCTCCAACAAATGACTTGAGTCGGTCCTTTTTAATGTAAATAATTTATATAAATATAAAATTATATAATGTGACAACTGTAATACAATTACTGAATAAA
>NW_015644043.1:273273-278049 GCF_001515625.1 Sinocyclocheilus rhinocerous
ATCTCTTTGGATTTGAGACTTTAGTCTTTGCAACTTTACAAATCTTCTTTATGCACCAAGAGCTTGTAACACTCCAAAGAAAAAGGAAAAATTGAAATCGCATCATATGACCCCTTTAAGACTTCTGTCTATTCCTTAGTAAAAGTTTGTCTCAGCAGCTTTGTGAATAGGTTTTAAGAGAAAACTCTTAGCTAAAAACTTTTACTGCTATTTAGGAGAACTCTTAGTGGTAAGATCAAATGTTTTGTGAATACGGGCCCTGGACTAATAGGTTTTAAATGATCTTAAACAGCCTGATTTAGATGGATTACTTTTACAATGTCTTAATGAACTTTTTTAAGCGTCAACGTTTTGGTCCAATGGACATTCAAATGAGGGACAGAAATCTTTTTATGAAAAATATCTGCATTTCCATTTCAAAGATGGAATTCTATCAGGTTTGTAACAATGAAGGTAAAAAAAAAATTTTTTTAATCCAGAATTTTCATTTTTGGGTGAAGTCTTTAAATTCCCCCATTCACAGCAAGAACGATAACTATAATGATGATAACGATAATGATAGCGTCCACTCCATCTCTAATATAATAATGTTCTGTTTAATATAAACGTGCGCTGCAGTTATGTCATCTAGCTGCTTCTTTAAATGCTCAAGCTCTTTAAAACAATGTTTTTATATTTTTTTTTTTTTTTAATTGTCTAGACGTTTCTAATGAATGCTGGCCACTTTAAGGAGTTTGTTCGTTTGTTTGTTACAGTTACTGTGAACAAACAGGCAATTGAATCACAGGCAAAACTGACACAGATAGTCAAATGCAGCTCTGAATGTATGCCAAAAAACTAGACCGTTATTAGTCCAACATCCAGACAGTCCAGACTTTCACTGCCCCAGACACAGCCATGCCTACAGGCTAATGTCAGAGAGGAAACATTACTGATGGGGGATAACAGATCAATGGAAATAAGCCATGAGGAGAGTGTTTTATAGAATATAATCTAGGCCATCTTCAGAAAGCCCTTTGAAAAACATCCAACCAACACCAAATTTAAGGCCTTCTTTGATGATCTGGATAAATGGGAATCTTCACCCAACCAAGAAAAGAAAGAGATAAAAACTAGAGAGAGAGCAAGGGGGAGAGAGAGAGAGAAGCCTGCCTCAGACAATGGAGGAGGGGTCTTAACGAATGGGACTGCAGTTGGGGGGAAAGAGGAGGGTCCCTATTTCGGGAATATCACGACAATGGGAGCAGTCCACAAGCTCGTTTTATTAAAAAAAAAGGCCTCTGTCCCTCCCCTCTTTCTCTCAGCTGCTGTGAGGCTTAGTTGTGGTATGGAGTGTGTCCCACTGAATGAAACACTGTGTTACGGGCTACATGACGTTCATGCCCCAGGCATGGTCACAAGTATGTGGGAGCTGGATGGAAACAAATATTTTCATCTAATGCACACACAAAAACACATTCACTGTGATTTTATTTGGAGGATCCCATTGGTGCCCATGTCCCGAGAACATTTTCCACTCAAGAGCTGCTTCTGCGGTGGTCCTTCTGTTTTCATACGCTCTTATCTTAAGCTTTCTGTACATCCATCTTTCAGCACCTCTTTCAAATTTATTTCACTTCTCTGGGACGCTGAAAACAAAGGCAGTCTGGGACGTCATCATCACACCCTAAAGTGCTGAGGTACAGTCTAGCTTGTGTTATTGTTATAGGGTAAAGTCAACAGCGGCTATATTATTACTCTGGTTATGAGTATAGAGGTCTGTTTTTAAGGGTTTCGGGGAAGATTGATGAGCCTGAGCTTTGTTGTCCATCACCGAACTGGACCTCCAGCAAGACTGAATCCCTGACCTTCCTGAGGGGTAGTTAGTCCATGCTGGAAAGGGAGCTTCAGAAAATAATGTGACTATATGTATGAGTGTGTGTAGACTGAAGAGAGTGAAAGAACAAACCAAGGCCCATCAATCCTTGCCTCCTTAGCAAAAACGAGACACTATCATCTTCCACCTACCTTCAAGTGCACTTAAAATACACGCTGCAACTACAACCAGTAATATGTGAGCAACACCTAGTAATCATTCTCCACCTGACGGTAGGTGTGTCTCTGGAACATGATTATTATGGAATGATTGTTTTACACTGGATCTATGCTTAGATTTCTAGCATTTATAAATGGCAGTTTCAGGCCTAGTTCTCTTGAATTGTTCGGCACCCTCACTGATCCCAAACTGGCGCTTGGATTTTGGAGTCAGATGTACAGTACGGTTGTCAAGGCAACATGGCTATCCATGCAGAAAAGTGATGTGAAAAACCTCCACAGAAAAAGAAGAGATTAGACCATCTAAACCTAAGACTTGACTTACTGAACTATAGAGCAGAAGACTCAGTCTCAAGCTACGCAGTGCCTCAGTCCCATCAATATAAGTCAGTATTCTTAAAAAGATTCAAAATAAATCACCCTTAATGATGTCACCAAATATTTAAGATTATGAAGGGAGAAAGTGAAAACTGTATTGCCTGACTTCTAATCTGAATGTGTTCCTCTCAATTACTATTTTGCACAACATTTGATCTGATTAAAGTGTCTTTTGGTTAAGTTTTTATTCTGAAAAACAACAACAACAACAATGGATTATTCCTCCTGTGTACATGTAATCAGAATATTCAGAATAAATTATGACATTTTCCTATACTGGAGATGCTCGTTCTCGCTGTTTATTACGCCACATTTAATTTAATGAACTCTAAACAATTCTCATTCATGTCCTTAACAATGGCATACCAAAGCACAATGAATTAGAAAACGTAGGCCTTTTCCTCGCTCCAAACATGTGTTTTGTTCAGGAGCTCAACCACTGTCACCACTGTCTTTTTCTAACATCTCACAGAATGACCTTGGTTTGGATGTTCAGTGACTGAATAATCTGAAGAATACAGCCATTTGCCAGCTAGAATCTCGAATATTATCTTAACTGGGTTATGACAATCTTAATAATGCATTTAAACAATGATTAGGCTACATAATCAGTATGTGAATGTCAGGATATTCTTCTGCACAGAAATTCTGGTAGTTTTAGCACTGTTTAGCTCAATTAATGCATTTGAGTGATTATTACAGCACGGTCTAACTTCTCAATAACTCCAGCTGTGGGTCGCAAAGAGGTACGAGAACTGAAATTACAGTAAATGGCATGAAATGCCACATGCCGATATTATCGTCGCTTAGCCCAAAGTACATTTTAAATGCACTGCAACATCTCTATTAGACATCAGATCATGTGCATGTGGGGGTTTCTATGGCTCAAAGACAAACTGCTTTATAGGCCTACCCACTTTGTATGAGAGGAGCAGATGGTCATATTAGTGCTGCTGGCAAGAAGGATCTCAACAAGCTCCCTACCAATGAGAGTGCACTCAAAATGAGCTGACTACAACAATAACATTTTATATCACCAGTTCTGCTGGCTTTTCACTGCACTCAGATCAAATGTGAAGTTTTACAGTGGGTCTGTGGTAAGATGGCTCAGCCTGAATGTAGTTTCCACCTCAACAACAGGAAGAGAAGCACAGCGCAGATGTCTTCAATTTGTAAAGCAAACACACCAGCCTCAAACTCAACAACCTGACTTTAAAAACACAATACGATGATGTATGGGCAGTGATGGAGTTCTGTAGAAACGAAAGCGAGGACTTAAATGAACTTATCAGATGATCTGCTTCCTACAATGTTCGTGAAAGTAAAAGATCCGCTTTTTCTGGGTCGGGCGTGATGATGGTGGTGCTCGTACACCCCTGCAGAAGGGGCGCAGGTGAAGAAGACACTCAAACAAAGGACATTAAACGCACTGATCCATTTCCTCCCCCTCTCTCATCCCGTGACCGCTTTATTTAAGTCTTACCTGCGTGTGTCACGTCGGACAGGTCATAGTTCTTGGCGGTGCGGGGGAACTCTTTTAGTTTACGGTTGGAGAGGATGAGCGCTCCGCTGGACGCAGCCTCTTCCAGCGCCTTCTCCACGCTCCTGCTGGCCGCTACGGTCGCCGGCAGCTGGGCTCCATCCCCAGCAGCCATCAAACACTGAATATAACCCAAATCTTACTCTTTACAACGACAATCAGTCCTCCTAAACCTCCATCTCATCCAAGACTGGTCCGATAACGGTACACCCCGGAAAAGTAAGTTTTTGTACTCCAAAAGTGATGTTTAATCCAGTGATTGAGCAAAGTTACGCGGTGACTTGACAGTCCGTGTGCTGCACCGGAGCCGAGAACAGAAGGGGCGGGGCTTACGGATTGAGCAAGTCTTGATTGACAGAGCACACACCCAGTACGTACGAGCTCGGGAAATGAACACAAAAGCGCTGCTCTCATCGCAAGCGGGAAATTATACAAATTTTTTTTTTTTTGGACGTTCGAAGATTTTGTAATATAAACTGTAGAAGCTTCACTGCTGAAACTGAAGAAGTTTTTGCATTGTTTGCATACCGAAAGAAGTTTTTGCATTGTTTGCATACCGATACCACAACATTCAACAGTAAGAGGAAGCTTCTAATGGATATCACAAAGCATTTCCAGATCCATTAAAATTACGTGCACTTAGAGAGAGGATATGAAGGACATAAATATTGCATTAACATTAGAGCATTAGAGCAACACTCTTCGCAATGTCTTTGGTGTCTAGTCTTTTAAGATAACCATAAAATATTGGATTGGGCTCATAATCTACTTCCAAAATTATAGAAAAAATTATTAAAACTAAAAAACATATATATACATATATT
>NW_015644043.1:280590-285043 GCF_001515625.1 Sinocyclocheilus rhinocerous
CTTCTAAAATTATAGAAAAAATTATTAAAACTAAAAAACATATATATATATATATTAAAAAAGAACACTGAGATAAAATGATCACTGAACATTGGTCTGTGACACAATTGCTGTTTATCTCTTTTTGTCAGCCTAATTTAAAACAATTTATCCTAAAATCCACTTCTCAAACTCTAAAAACGTTTGTTTGATTTCTCTATTGACTTTGGAAAGTCATTAAAATCTACACATAAATGCCATTTGAAATTTAGTGGAAATAGATGTGACTTTCATATAACAAAAATAAATCTAAAAGTTAAAATCTTAATAAAAATGTAATAAAAATCAACCCTATAAAATTGTAGTTGTGTTGATCAACTTTAAGGCCTGGTTTCACAGACAGGGCTTAGACTAAGCCAGGACTAGGCAATAGTTCAATTAGGACATTTAAGTAATTTTTTATTAACATGCCTTAGAAAAAACTTTACTGGTGTGCATCTTGAGACAAATCAAAGGCACTGATGTATTTTAAGATCAGTCAGTGCAAGTTTCTTTCAGTTGAAACAGCTCATATTTACATTTTAGTCTGGGACTAGGCTTAAACCTTGTTTGTGAAACCGGGGGTAAATGAGAAGGGAGCTTTTTTTTTTTTTTAGAATGTATTTAGAAATGTATAAATCATAGGTCATTGTTTTCAGCTGTGTTGTATTATTATTAGGATATGTTGTTGGGAAACATTTGCCCACCTATAGCATACACAAAGCAAAGCTTTCAGAGTTATTGCTTACCCGTGCATGCTTAATGTCTATCTGTTTTTTGTTTAGTGTTTGTGAGTTCAGTGTTTTAGGCCTGCCAGGGGCACAAAGTGGGTCACAACATTATCCACTGTGTCATTACTCCCTATGGAACAAACAGAGAGGAAGAGAGGGATCGAGTGAGCCCAGAGGAAGAGAAGGGATGAGAGGCCGTGAGAAAGAGTGAGGTCATGCTCTGTGCCAGGCTTACTTAAATTAAACATGACTTAGGAATATATAATAAAATGAATAGTTTATTAATTAAGAATTTAAACATTGACTAAATCTATACTGTAGTCTTTAATGTAGTTGTTGTTGAATTCTTGATTTGAGCATACACAAAGCAAAGCTTTCAGAGTTATTGCTTACCCATGCATGCTTAATGTCTATCTGTTTTTGTTTAGTGTTTGTGAGTTCAGTGTTTTAGGCCTGACAGGGGCACAAAGTGGGTCACAACATTATCCACTGTGTCATTACTCCCTATGGAACAAACAGAGAGGAAGAGAGGGATCGAGTGAGCCCAGAGGAAGAGAAGGGATGAGAGGCCGTGAGAAAGAGCGAGGTCATGCTCTGTGCCAGGCTTACTTAAATTAAACATGACTTAGGAATATATAATAAAATGAATAGTTTATTAATTAAGAATTTAAACATTGACTAAATCTATACTGTAGTCTTTAATGTAGTTGTTGTTGAATTCTTGATTTGTATTCTTGGTGGCACTGAATATAAATGACAGAGAGGCTCACAATATTAGTGAGACTGCAGTTTATTTATTTATGAGAACCCCTGTATATTTTGATCTGTCATCCCTTGAGTCTTGAAGTGATTACCGTATGCATGCATGTGGCATGACTGTGGAATGGTTTTCATGCAGCACTGCAGTTCTCACCAACAAGTCAATAATCACAAAACAGCTACAATACAGCCCATGTGTGAGTCAGAAAGCAAGACCCAACTTGTTCAAAATACTATATTTCTCCTCATAATAAAATCGTTTGCTACCGTCTATTATATGCTATTTATAATAATAAATCATTCGGAATAAAGTGATTCTTTGGAAAAAATTATTGTTTAGCATCTGTATTCTCTTTACACATGATGTGATTATTACATTTCTTTCCATGAATCCCCGTTAACAGGCTGGAAATCCAAGACTCAAAAGAAGTTAATAAAGCAAGTGCAGTGCACGGATACACATCCCCCTTGTGTCTTTCTGTAGAAGGGCATAACAGCGTCCCCTGGCGTACAAAATCATGTTAACAACTCAAAACAGGGCCCTTTGGGTGTGCCAGAATGACTCGGAAAAAAATACTTAATTTCAAAATATTTTAACAATAGTTATATAATTTTTATTTGTTTGTTTGCTTCATTAAACACACCTGTTTAGTTGTGCACTTGAACTTGAATGAGCACTGTGAGTTGCTGCGTCCAAATCATCTTATTGTTCTGCTCGTTTTTTCTAAATGTTTAAAATACATTTGTAATCTATTTGTAATCAATTTTATTACTTACTTTGTATTGTTATTTTAATCATTTATTCGGTTCATTTCTTATTTAGCTGTTTAGCTTATTTATCTAATGTTTATTTAGATTTTTTAAAATCTTTTTTATGTAAAGCACTTTGAATGGTCATTGTGTATTAAATGAGATGTAGAAATAAAATATAAATTGCCTTGTCTTACAATATTGCCACTGTCTAAGAAACATAACCTGTTTGTTTCAACTTTAAACTAAAAATCCCGAAGGTATCACACTCCTCCAGGTACACTTTTATGACGCTGGCTTTCACAGAGGGCACAGCTGTTTTTCAGTGCAGTGCGCCTTTAAGCAGCAGCGCTTCTCTGATTGGTTGTATTTGGTCACATGAGCACTTCCTCCTCCGACGGGGCAGGGCTGAGTAGAGTAGCTCTCGAGGTTACGGGAGAAGGTAAGACAAATGTTATTCCAGCACTATTCAAATTACTGATATGAAAGCAAATCCTTCTGCATCTTTAAAAACAATGCACTTTATAAAACGTTTTCTTTAATGTTTATGAGTGGTGAAATTACGTTAGCTAGCGTGCTAGAATAGTAGTAAATACATGGCCGGTGGTGCTACTGTTTATTTTGATATTGTGACATGTACATCTGTATCATACTGTATATGTGCCATATGACTTTTTAACTCATCGTAAACAATTGAAATTTCCCCCCAAAACGTGTTGTTATTGTGTTTCAGCAGCTTTGTGACAGTGAGTTTTGTAACTGACATTGAACTTTACATTGAGTTGGCCTGATAACTAGATCACAGGTATTATAACCCCACAGATTTAAGTCTTGCAAATGATAAATAAAGTTTGTGAAATTAATTATTCATTTATCCACTAGAAAGTATTGTAAAATCTGAGCTTTAGTCTATAGCAAAAATGTGCAATAAAATAATTGACAATTTCCTTCAGAAAGTCATGACAGTTATCATTATCATTATTATTATGTTGTGAACATGATTGATTTGGTCATGTTTGTTGTTTTCTTCCTGAAGGTTTTAATGTGCCTCAGTGTCAGAACATGAGTGCGTCAGTCATCACAGATGCTAAGTATGTTTTGGGAGAGAAAATGGATGAGGGCATCCCAGACCTTCCCAGTGGTCCACTGGATATCTACAGGAAGAAAGCATCCTTCAGCTGGAAGGAAATGTTGTGGTTTCTGGAGGGTGATGAAATCATTGCATTCAAGGTAAGATGTTTATGTTTTGCTCATCTTTTTTTTTTTTTTTCCAGGATAAGTACACATTTAATAAGATTACTATGCTAGACAAAAAATAAATACAATAAATAAAACCATACAATAAATTAAAAAATTCCAGATGTACATATTTTATTTTAAACAGCAGTTATGCACAATATAACTACTTATATAAATATACCTATATAAACCAAAAGTAAGTTTATCACATACATCTGTCCTAACAACCCTACAGAGACAGTGTGCTTAGTTCATTTAGTCCATATCAGGAAAGCTCCTCAGACAGACTGAGCTGAATTTCAAATGAATGATTCCTCCTTATAAGCAGTCTGAGTGAAGAGATGGGCGCTTTCAAATGCTGCTTCATTTTGTTTCGAATCAGCAGTTCAGAGCATAGTTTGCCACTAGATGCTGTTGATCTGGTGAACTCATGAATAAGTGTCTAATGGTTTTAACAGTTTTATAATTGAGTTTAATTTTAATTCAATCAATGAATTTTTAATACTTATGCATGTATAATAAAATGAGAATGATATTTAATTGCTTCTAATTGACCTAGTTTGCCAAAGCCTGCCTAATAACACAAAACGAGCATTACGCATTAATAAAGGAACAAAAAGTTTACAGAACATTCACATTTAATGGTATTTAATTATTTGTAGATAACATTTAAAGGAGACATATTATGCCCCTTTTTACAATATGTAATATAAGTCTCTGGTGTCCCCAGAATGTGTCTGTGAAGTTTCAGCTCAAAATACTCCACAGATCATTTATTATATCTTTTTAAAAATGCCTATTTTGAGTGGAAGCAGAAAAACGCTGTTTTTCTTGCCTGTCTCTTTAAATGCAAATCAGCTCCTGCTCCCCGCCCCCTTTTCCAGAATAGAGCTACGCCATTAGAGCGCGTACCTGCTAAAAAACATCTGTTTTGGTTCTGATTATCATGTTTATCG
>NW_015644043.1:285693-291250 GCF_001515625.1 Sinocyclocheilus rhinocerous
TTTTTTTGTCCAGGAAAAGTACACATTTAATAAGATTACTATGCTAGACAAAAAAATAAATACAATAAATAAAACCATACAATAAATTTAAAAATTCCAGATGTACATATTTTATTTTAAACAGCAGTTATGCACAATATAACTACTTATATAAATATACCTATATAAATCAAAAGTAAGTTTATCACATACATCTGTCCTAACACCCCTACAGAGACATTTAGCTGTTTAGCTTATTTATCTAATGTTTATTTAGATTTTTTTAAATCTTTTTTATGTAAAGCACTTTGAATGGTCATTGTGTATTAAATGAGATGTAGAAATAAAATATAAATTGCCTTGTCTTACAATATTGCCACTGTCTAAGAAACATAACCTGTTTGTTTAAACTTTAAACTAAAAATCCCGAAGGTATCACACTCCTCCAGGTACACTTTTATGACGCTGGCTTTCACAGAGGGCACAGCTGTTTTTCAGTGCAGTGCGCCTTTAAGCAGCAGCGCTTCTCTGATTGGTTGTATTTGGTCACATGAGCACTTCCTCCTCCGACGGGGCAGGGCTGAGTAGAGTAGCTCTCGAGGTTACGGGAGAAGGTAAGACAAATGTTATTCCAGCACTATTCAAATTACTGATATGAAAGCAAATCCTTCTGCATCTTTAAAAACAATGCACTTTATAAAACGTTTTCTTTAATGTTTATGAGTGGTGAAATTACGTTAGCTAGCGTGCTAGAATAGTAGTAAATACATGGCCGGTGGTGCTACTGTTTATTTTGATATTGTGACATGTACATCTGTATCATACTGTATATGTGCCATATGACTTTTTAACTCATCGTAAACAATTGAAATTTCCCCCCAAAACGTGTTGTTATTGTGTTTCAGCAGCTTTGTGACAGTGAGTTTTGTAACTGACATTGAACTTTACATTGAGTTGGCCTGATAACTAGATCACAGGTATTATAACCCCACAGATTTAAGTCTTGCAAATGATAAATAAAGTTTGTGAAATTAATTATTCATTTATCCACTGGAAAGTATTGTAAAATCTGAGCTTTAGTCTATAGCAAAAATGAGCAATAAAATAATTGACAATTTCCTTCAGAAAGTCATGACAGTTATCATTATCATTATTATTATGTTGTGAACATGATTGATTTGGTCATGTTTGTTGTTTTCTTCCTGAAGGTTTTAATGTGCCTCAGTGTCAGAACATGAGTGCGTCAGTCATCACAGATGCTAAGTATGTTTTGGGAGAGAAAATGGATGAGGGCATCCCAGACCTTCCCAGTGGTCCACTGGATATCTACAGGAAGAAAGCATCCTTCAGCTGGAAGGAAATGTTGTGGTTTCTGGAGGGTGATGAAATCATTGCATTCAAGGTAAGATGTTTATGTTTTGCTCATCTTTTTTTTTTTTTGTCCAGGATAAGTACACATTTAATAAGATTACTATGCTAGACAAAAAATAAATACAATAAATAAAACCATACAATAAATTAAAAAATTCCAGATGTACATATTTTATTTTAAACAGCAGTTATGCACAATATAACTACTTATATAAATATACCTATATAAACCAAAAGTAAGTTTATCACATACATCTGTCCTAACAACCCTACAGAGACAGTGTGCTTAGTTCATTTAGTCCATATCAGGAAAGCTCCTCAGACAGACTGAGCTGAATTTCAAATGAATGATTCCTCCTTATAAGCAGTCTGAGTGAAGAGATGGGCGCTTTCAAATGCTGCTTCATTTTGTTTCGAATCAGCAGTTCAGAGCATAGTTTGCCACTAGATGCTGTTGATCTGGTGAACTCATGAATAAGTGTCTAATGGTTTTAACAGTTTTATAATTGAGTTTAATTTTAATTCAATCAATGAATTTTTAATACTTATGCATGTATAATAAAATGAGAATGATATTTAATTGCTTCTAATTGACCTAGTTTGCCAAAGCCTGCCTAATAACACAAAACGAGCATTACGCATTAATAAAGGAACAAAAAGTTTACAGAACATTCACATTTAATGGTATTTAATTATTTGTAGATAACATTTAAAGGAGACATATTATGCCCCTTTTTACAATATGTAATATAAGTCTCTGGTGTCCCCAGAATGTGTCTGTGAAGTTTCAGCTCAAAATACTCCACAGATCATTTATTATATCTTTTTAAAAATGCCTATTTTGAGTGGAAGCAGAAAAACGCTGTTTTTCTTGCCTGTCTCTTTAAATGCAAATCAGCTCCTGCTCCCCGCCCCCTTTTCCAGAATAGAACTGCGCCATTACAGCTGGTACCTGCTAAAAAACATATGTTTTGGTTCTGATTATCATGTTTATCACGCTGAAATCATGCGTTTTAAACAACTGCGTTCTGTGCAGCCAAAGACAGAACAGTTAGCATGTTTTGCTCAAACTTTCGCCATGGCATTAGAACTAGTACACGTTGTCGCTTGCGAAAACACAATAACGGCGCCCTGGGTGTAAATTTACAGATTAAGGGGCAGTAATATTATAATGAGATCCCTTTGCCACGTCACCAACGGAGCGAATTCAGACGCGCTCGTTTTCTCAGACGCTTGCAGAAAAGGGCTTACCAAAACAAAGTTACCGGGTTAATCTTTTTCACGTTTCCTTGGTTGGTAGATGCACGGGGGACCTGATTATAGTACTTAAAACCAGGAAATGTCAGATTTTCATGATATGTCACCTTTAATTGTGCTTAGCTTTCATTGCATTTATATTGATTTGACCAGCAGGTGCTGCCAACCTGTGGTGTTTTGAGTGGTTCGTTTTGCAACACAGTTGGTTCAATTCATTCAGAGTTTCGAAAAGCTTCGTTTCTTCCATCACTAGTCCACAGATTGATATAGATTTCTTCTCAGCTCTCTTTTGTTTCTTTCTCTAAGCAGCAGGACTTGTTCAGAGCACTGGAGAGTGACCCGCTCTTTGCCTGGCAGACTGGTGAGGACATCCCGGTGGAGCAGAAACGAGAAATCACCTTCCGCCGCTGTAAACAGTTATTTAAATATGACTTTGTAACACGAGATGATGTCATGTAGAACCCCTGGAAGATGACGATCCTCAATGACTGCCTGGGAATGTATGACTGGTCTTTGGGAGCCAAGTACTTCCTTAACAAAGGGGTGAGCCCATTTCATATGCCCTCCAGAGAGCTTAAAGTGGTCCTATTATGCTCTTTTACAAAGTCTTGATTTTGTTTTGGGGGTGTACTAGAACAGGCTCTCATACTAGGTTGTTCGAAAAACACATTATTTTTCACATATTTTACATTATTACAACACCTCTCTCCTCAGTCTGGCATGAACGGCTCGAATAGTTCCTGTATCAAATGAAGGCCCGCCTTCTGAAATACGAAATGTGCTGTGATTGGTTAGCTGGGGCAGTGTGTGTTGTGATTGGCACCACTCGGCACCTGGTTGGGAAATGTCATGCCCCTTACCATCGCCGCCTATGAGCTTCAGTGTAAATATTGCTCAAAATTAGGGCTGCACGATAAATCGCATGCAATATTTAATGCGCATCTTGTCAGAAACCCTTCCAAGAATAGCTTGTAATCCTTACAAATTACGAATTAAGAATGAACCCATTTTGAAATGGGTAAAGCTCACACACAAGTAATTGCTTGAAGTGATATTTTGCCTTTTTGTGGATAATACCACAAATAATACTACTAGTTTACAAAACCCACAAGGAAAATGGGTAACACTTTACAATAAACTTAACTTACATTATTTAACATGAACTAACAATGAAAAATTATTCTAAAGCCGTAGTTAATCATAGTTCATTTCAACATGTACTAATACATTTTCAAAATCAAAACGTGCATCTTTTAAGATTATTTAATGAGCCTGAGCTAACATGAACTAACAATGAAGGGGTGTATTTTTATTCAAATTAATCGTTATTTTATTAAAGATTCGTAAATACTGTAACCTATGTATTGCTCATTGCTAGTTAATGCTAGTTAGTTAGTGCATGGTTAACTAAAGAATGTTATGGAAAAGTGTTACCAGAAAATGCAGTTTTATTATTTGAATTTAAAGATGATCATAAGATAAATATTTGCTTTTATAGATTATTATATTTTGGTGCTCAAAGTATGATAGTATGATACATTAAAAGATGGCTTTGACTCTCTTGCATATCATTATTCACCTTCCATACAACTAGGACATTTTGACACACAAGCTCAGTATTAGGCCATAAACAGGAAGTATGTGTGTGTGTGTGTGTATATACAAACCAGCAAGTTGCTTTTGACATTAGTCATGGCAAACCACATGAGCCACTGACAGCATGTTAATATTGTGTCTGTCTCTTTAGACATTTGGATGCTTTGCAATGACAGAGTTGAGCCATGGCAGCAACACGAGAGCCCTGAGGACAACAGCCAGATATGACCCCAGCACTCCGGTACTCTAGTATACTCCAGTACCCGATGCAACAACGTATCCTCTACTTTTTTAGATTTAATGCAAGTCTTAACACACTGCAGTCATATCATGAGATTATACAAACATGGCCTTACAAATCATAAAGAGACATCGATTGTTGATTCATTAATGTAGGTTAATGTTAATGTAATAATAAGCAAATATTAAAATAAAATAAACACAAAACAATAAGGTAACATTCATGTAGAGCAGTGTTTCTCAACCCTGGTCCTGGGCGCCCCCCAACACTGCACATTTTGTGTGTCTCCCTAATCAAACACACCTGATTCAACTCATTAGCTCATTAAAAGAAACTCCAGGGCTGTGTCCGAAATCGCCCCCTATACCCTCATTCACTATTCCCTACATTAGGTCACTAATTCAGTTCACTAGAAGGAGTGAATGAAAACGAGTAGTGAATTCGGACACTGATTTGCATAGTTTGTGCTTGCTGTTTATTAATCATTTGAAACTAGCAAACTAGCAGAACTAGCAGCAAGATTAAAGGATTTATCTTGAACTCTGTCACGGAAATTATGTATAAACCCTAATCAAACTAATCAAACATCAATTTACAATGAATTTATACCCGTATTGTACATTATGCTGTACGCCATGGATGAGCGCTTTGTAAAAATGAACGGATTGATTATTCAGCTGCGGGCGCCATCTTCTGGCGAGATGCGGGAATTCATTCGGCGCGTGACTCTCACGGTGCATTATGGGCATTCTCTAGCCGTTGAGGCCGTTGAGCGTGCACCAGTTGTACACTCGTTTTTGCAGTGCATTGTGGGATTGAATGAGTGCACTCGAGAACGTCCACAATCGTTTCGGACACCACTAAAAATGGCTGTTCCCTCAAATAGTGCCCTATTTAAGGGTATAGGGGGCGATTTCGGACACAGCCATTGTAAAATTTGTGGGGCGCTGTTGAGTTCGGAAGGACACCGGCACAACTGCCTCATCATTTTACGTGCCTGCCGAAGCTTGCGATGAATTTTAATATATCCTGCGCACTTTATGACTTAATATTGTCAAGAAAACAAAATAAAAAATTTGTGGCAGAATGCTGAACACATTTACAGTTTATTAT
>NW_015644043.1:294189-298636 GCF_001515625.1 Sinocyclocheilus rhinocerous
TCTTTAGACATTTGGATGCTTTGCACTGACAGAGCTGAGCCATGGCAGCAACACGAGAGCTATGAGGACAACAGCCAGATATGACCCCAGCACTCAGGTACTCTAGTATACTCCAGTACCCGATGCAACAACGTATCCTCTACTTTTTTAGATTTAATGCAAGTCTTAACACACTGCAGTCATATCATGAGATTATACAAACATGGCCTTACAAATCATAAAGAGACATCGATTGTTGATTCATTAATGTAGGTTAATGTTAATGTAATAATAAGCAAATATTAAAATAAAATAAACACAAAACAATAAGGTAACATTCATGTAGAGCAGTGTTTCTCAACCCTGGTCCTGGGCGCCCCCCAACACTGCACATTTTGGTAATGAATACTATTGTTCATTGTTGATTCATGATAGCTGTTTATATGTTATCTGAATAATTCAAATCACAATGGAGCATTTTAGAGACAAAATATCTCAAACTATGACTTGCTTATAGCTAAATCCACAATACACAAAGCCATCTGTCATTATAAAAGCTTTCTTGTTATTCTTTTACCTGGTTTTTATGATCTTTCCATCTGTTTAATTATTTTTGATAGCCCTAGCTAATTTATGTTTTTTTTTTTTTTTTTAATTTTGCGGGTTTTGTGTGATAAACTCCCCAGACTTTGAAGCAGCAAAGTTCTGGGTAGGGAACTTGGGAAAGACGGCCACTCAGTCGTATTTGCACAGCTCTACACCCCTGATGGACAATGCCACGGCCTTCACTCCTTTGTAGTCCAAGTATGTGTGAAAATATATTTTTCAGTTCATTTGCTTGTCTTGTTAGAGCAGCTGTGAATAATTTGGTTTTAATGTAGTTACATTTTTAGGTCAGGGATCCAAAGACCTTGCTGGCAATGCCAGGAGTGATGGTCGGGGATATGGGAAAGAAACTGGGTCAGAACGGTCTGGATAATGGGTGAGTTTACTGCTAGACTGTGGACTGCTGAGCTGTTGTGATTACAGTATTTGGACATTAGATGGCGGTAAAAGAAAACCATAAATGGATGTATCCATCTGATATCTGTCTCACTTCATCTCCATACTATATCCTTCTGTTCAAATAAATGAAAATGTTATTCTTCATTATACTTCTCATTGTAATCATTTAACAAAAAAATTTTTCAGAGTGTCCAAAATAAAGTCATGATTTTGTTTTTGTCAGTTTTGCAGTGTTCCACAATGTGAGGATACCTCGGGAAAACTTGCTAAACAAAACAGGAGATGTTACGCCTGATGGGCGCTACGTTTCACCTTTTAAAGTAAGCAATATTATATGACTGCCTAATAAACATTACATATACTGCCTGGTTTTATTATCCATTTACAAAAAAAGGTTATATGCATACAAATTCGTAATAGCAATACAACAGCATTTATTAATCTTTGTTAATGTTAATTTTCTGTATTTATCAATAGATTTTCGACATGAATGCATTAAGAACTAAAATGAGCTAACAACTCACACATTGACCTAGATTAATAAAAATGTGAAACAAAATGATTGTATATTATTAGTTCAGGATACCTAATGCATTAGCTGTTAATGTTTAGAACCTTATTGTAACACCTTTCATTTTTCAAATATAGGACATGTGCAAAGCAACAGTATTTGCTTTGTTATTATGAACGCAGGAAAAAACAGCTATTTTGGTGTGTATCTGTGTAGACATCTTGCAATGCTTTGCTCCCTCTGCAGTAAGAGAAAGCAGTGGTGCAGCAGCTGTTATTCCAGCTGCTGTGCTGTGCTATGCAAGATGTACGAGAAGGAATCCCTATGCTTTCCTTTCAAACAAACAGGGAGTTTTTAATCACAGTGAAAGCCAGGACATCAGCCAATATTACTGACAGAAAGACATAAAGGGCTTTTTCTGAAAACAAACGAGAGGCGAGAGGTTGAGGATGCCCTTCTTTTTCCTCACATTTTTTGTGGTTTGTGTCTATGTGTTTTCAATCACTTCAATTACATGTTTCTTTCCATCCTGTCTTTTTTCTAACCACACACCTTTATAGGACCCCAATAAGCGGTTTGGGGCATCTTTAGGGGCTCTGTCAGGAGGCAGGGTAGGCATTACAAGGATGGCACTGGTCAATTTGAAGCTTGCTGTGACTGTGGCTGTGCGATTCTCCGCCACACGCAAACAGTTTGGGCCCAAAGAGGACGAGGAGATTCCAGTGCTGGAATATCAGCTACAGGTACAGAATACTGACACTCTTCTCCAGTGGAAACATTTCATGACTGAAGAAAACAGTCTTTCACTACATCAGGAAGACCCTAGACAAGTCATACGTCTTCTTTTATTAGTCATGGTCTTCCTTTTCTTCCTTTAATTTACCTTTACTTCATTAATTAACTTAAATAAATCAAAAACTTTAAAAAGGAAAAATGTAAAATTTTAATTTAAATAAAAATAATTTAAAATGTAATTGTAAAATAATTACATTTAAAATAATAGAATAATAAAAAATCAAATGTGAGCATATTTAGTTTTAGTTTAGTCACCTACAGAAATAATGGGGGAAAAAATCCTATTTTACATGTATTTACTATGTACTATGTAATAACTAGGTACTAACCCTGAATCTAACCACGATGCATATTACATTCCTTTTATTATTCAGTACTTTCTTGTGTAAGTACACTGTAAATAAATAAAAAGCGAACCAAAATAACTTAGAAAAAAATATTTGTAAATATTGGCAACATTTAACATCGCATGGAACATTTAATAGGCTTTTATAACCACCAGTAAATTTTTTTTCACTTCTCAGTGTTCTTTTATCAGAGTATCACTGAGGGTATACTGATTTAGATCAAACTAAGTGTATGTGCACTTTTTTGCCTTTGCTCATATTTACTAAGGGTGCCAGTATTAATGGTTGGCACTGTAGATACTGTTTATACTGACTTGTAGTTATGTGCACCTCAGTGTTCAAATAGTCACTGCAATTATAATGACTGTCTGTGCAGCTCATTTTGAACTTTAAAATATGTGGGTCTAATTATCCCCTAACACAATAAAAATAGATGGGAATTATTAAATACCTCGCATAATTTATATTTATATTCATATTCTCACATATATTATATTTGTAGTCTCTGACGAGCTACAATAGAGGTTTTCTGTTTTTAACATGGATTTGAAATGTCTTGCTTTTTATGTTTTTCTCCCTCAATCAAGGTAAAGGAAGGATTGAATCCCCTCTTGAGACTGTGAATTTTTTAGAGGACATGAACAGCATTCTGCAGAGCAAGTTCACAGTTGGCTCAGTGGAAGAGTGCATGAACTCAGCCGGTACGCAACATTAACACTACGTTCTCCATAACAGGGACACATATATGCACATTCTTTACAAGCGCACACACCAGCCGCATTACTCATTTAGCATTCTCTTCACCTCAGTTACCTTTGTTCCCCTCGTGCTCTTCTTTTTCTTCTGATAAACTCCAGACTTCATTCAAACTTTGTTTTTTGAATAATTTTAGCCTTGGGGTGAAGTATTATATGATTTTTAAGTATGGCTGTTGATCAATGAAAAAAAATATATTCAAATATATTTTCACATTCTCCAAATTAATGTGGAAACACCTAAAAATATTTTTAAATATTTGAAATTTTTTATTTCATATTTTAATGGCCATATCACTGATACAAATACTATTATTATTTATGTATATGTATATATATTAGTGCTGTCAAAAGATTAATCTCGATTAATGGCATCCAAAATAAAAGTTTTTGTTTACATAATACATGTGTGTGTATTCTGTATATTTATAACGTATATATAAATACACACACATACAGTATATATTTTGAAAATATTTACATGTATTTGCATGTATATATTTATATTCATATAATTTATATTATATATAAATATATTTATTATATAAACATAACATATTTTACTTAAATATGTACATGAATGTGTGTGCATTTATATATACATACACACATATTATGTAAAAACTTTTATTTTGGATGCGATTTTATCCAGCTTTACTCAGTGCAACATATAGTATAACATCCAAGTGAAAGATATAACACCAACATGTCAGTAAAAAGGTTGTGGACGGGCACAAGTCAGGAGATGGATACAAAAACATTTAAAAGGCTTTATCAATGCCTAGAAGCACAGTGAAGTCTATTATTAAGTACACAGGTACACAGACCCTCCCTGGATCAGGACGTCGCTCCAAACTGGATGAAAGAGTCAGGAGGAAACTGCTCAGAGAGACTACAAAGAGGCCTACAGAATTTCTGAAGCAGTTGCAGGAATTTATGACAAAGAGTGGTTATTGTGTGCATGTGACAACAATATCACAAATTCTCCACAAATGTGGCTTGTATGGGAGGGTTGCAAGAAAGAAAGCCACTCCTCAAGAAAGGCCACATGCAGT
>NW_015644043.1:299174-301315 GCF_001515625.1 Sinocyclocheilus rhinocerous
GGGGCAAAATACCGTCAAATTCTTGAGGAAAATCTGCTGCCCTCTGCCAGAAAGATGTCAATGGGAAGAAGGTTTACCTTCCAACATGACAATGACCCAAAGCACACAGCAAAACTGAGCACACAGTGGTTGAAGGAGAGAAAGGTGAATGTCCTTGCATGGCCTAGTAAGAGCCCAGACTTAAACCCCACTGAAAATCTGTAGAATGATTTGAAGACTGCAGTCCACAAACGGTCACCATCAAACTTAACTGAACTTGAGCAGTTCTGCAAAGAAAAGTGGGCAAATATTGCAATGTCTAGATGTGCAAAGTTAGTAGAGAAATATCCCAACAGACTAAATGCTGTAATTAAAGCAAAAGGTGGTTCAACAAAATACTGACACAAGGGGGTGATCCTTTTTCCAACTCAGTGATTCTGATTTTTTATTTTATTATTATTTTTTTTACTTGCATGTTATATCTTTCAAAAGGGTGTGAATCTTTTCTATACCCACTGTGTGTGTGCGTGTGCGTGCGTGCGTTCTTAAATATCTGGGGGGGGGTTAATTAAATGAGTAATTAAAGGTATTTTGCATAATAGACTAAACTGCAATTTATCTGATTGTTTTTGTTTTTATTTAGCAGTTACAAATAAATTTAAAATATTCTAACAGATTTGATGTACAGTAAATGAACTTACTTTAACGCTAGCCAAAGGATGTGTTGGGAAGACATTAACAAAGCTACTGCAGGAATTGAAAAAATGGATGCTGCGTTAATTGCGTTAATTATTTTTAACATATTAAACAGCCATTATTAATTGAAGGAATTAACACGTTATTTTTCCAAGATCTATTTTAAAGAAACCTAAGATTAAAGTTTAAAGTGAGATTAGGATTAAAGTGAGAATGTGTCATTGTTATGACACCATTATACTGTTTACATGCTGTGTTAAGATTAATCTGTGTTGTAATTAATTGGTATTGGTATTTTTTCTTATCTGTTTAACTATATAAACACTGTCTTTGCACTTGTGTGTTGATTCCATCACATTTTGTAGCTGTAATGCAGAATTCATTTTGCACAGAATCCAAAACTTTAATCAGTTGAAGCACTGATATTTCCTTCAAGAAATACAAATCTAGTTCAGTTCTGTTATTCAGCTAGTGAAGTTTTAGTTTAGTTTAATAGAGTCATTATTCATTCATGCTCAGAGGAAGCCAAATAAACAAAATGAGCCTCATGTCAATTTCATATCCCACTTTCATGGTGCTGGTTTTGTGCAATCCAAGATGTTTGTGTGTACAATGTTTTTTTGTTTTTTTACTGAGCACATTATCTAATACAGAAACTGTCACACCTTCACCGCACACAGAGAGAATGTGAGAATCTGCGTCACGCTCTGTTTTTGTGTGGTTTACTGTTAAAAGTGCTCCTTGATGCTGCAGACTGCTCCAGAGGGAGACTTTTACATCCTGAACCAAGCTGCACATCTGCTCAACATCTGCTCTCTTTATTGACATCATTCTTCAGCTGGTGACTCACCTCATTGTTGCCTGGTTACAGGGGTCAGAGGATCCTCGTTTGAATTGGACGAGGATAGGGAGTGGACTACTTGGTTTTTAACTGACTCTTGTCACCTATCACATCATGTGACAAGTGCCCAGGGAGTTTTCCGAATCTAGACCGGTTTTAATGTTGTTACACATCCCAGCTGTTTTGCATCAAAACTTCGAATGCTCTCATTTTTTACCTATAACAGTCCATGATTGAATCAGTCATTTTTAGGCCAACTGAATCATGACACACTAAAGGAATAGTTCAACCAAACATTCTGTCATCATTTGCTCGCCCTCATAATTTCAAAAGTAACTAGTAATTAGTTGCATTACTAGTTACATTACTTTTTTCTCCATGAAATTTATGAAATCCTATTGATGTGTAAAGACACGAAACGATCGTGCATCTTGTCTGTGCAAGAAACTGAACAGTATTTATATAATTTTTTACCTCTTATACACCGCAGTGTCCAACATCCGGCGTGTGATATGTGTACGTGCTCTGGCATAGTAGACATAGATATATATAAGTAGATTCCCGCGGCCCATAGAAACAGTCACTAATGAGGCATCTACTTATATATATGTATATGTATGTGTAT
>NW_015644043.1:301372-312845 GCF_001515625.1 Sinocyclocheilus rhinocerous
GCTGCAAACACGTGTTATAGCCTAAATAGAAACTCTGCATACGCTTGCACCTGCTAATCGTTTATATTTTATATTAGTTCATGTTGCTTTTGTGCTATAGATGAATAACAATTTATTTGTTTTAGATATTTTATGTTTAGATATTTCTATTTTGCGGGAGTCCCGTGAATCATTTTATTCTCCCGCATCCCGCACACACACAAGCGTCTACCCGCTCGCAGCAGCACTCGCCCATCTTCTCCCGCGCTGCTGTTGCGTTGGGTCTCGCGGGAGCAGGTCTCTAATCCACTGGCACTAAGTAATGCATTACTGCCCAACACTGATGTCTACTATGCCAGAGCACGTACACGCGCCGGATGTTGGACACTGCGGTGTATAAGAGTTAAAAAAATTATATAAATACTGTTCAGTTTCTTGCACAGATCGATCGTTTCGTGTCTTTACACATCAATGTATCGTCACAAGCCGCAGTTGGACACTGCGGTGTATAAGAGTTTAAAAAATTATATAAATACTGTTCAGTTTCTTGCACAGATCGATCGTTTCGTGTCTTTACACATCAGTGTATCGTCTCGAGCCGCAGGGTTTCATTTGGTTTTGTTTGTGTATGTTTTTTTGACTCTCAAAGCCGTGATTCCCATTCACTTCCATTATATGACTGACAGACTGCAACGGTTTGACTTAAAAATCTTGGTTTGTGTTCTACTGAAGAAACAAAGTCACCTACATCTTGGATGCCCTGGGAGTAAGCAGATAAACATCAAATTTTCATTTTTGGGTGAACTATCCCTTTAAGCAAAACACACACACACTCACACACACATTTTTACAGGTATTTTACCCATATTTTGAATTACGCATTGCATTGTGTAGTGTTTTAGGTTGAAGGTAATGTCTGTAAATGTTCCAAAAAATGTACTGGTAGATTGGGGTCAATAAGATTTTTTTTATGTCTTTAAAAGAAGTCTCTTATGCTAACCTGTGTTTATTTGATAAAAAATACAGTGAAAACAGTAATATTGTGAAATATTATGACAATTTAAAATTTTATATATTTTAATATTCCAATATTCTTTATTCTATTTGAATATATTTTCAAATGTAGTTTATTCCTGTTATGACAAAGCTGAATATTCAGCAGTCATTATGCCAGTCTTTAGTGTCATATGATACTTCAGAAATCATTGTAATGCTGATTTTGTGCTAAAAACAAAACAACAACAAAAACATTTCTTTTAATTATCAATGTTGAAAATGAGTGCTTAATATTTTTCTGGAAACCATGATATATTTTGGCAGGAATCTCTGATTAATAGCTATCTAATTTTGGTAACACTTTAGAATAGGGAACACTTATTCACTATTAACTACGACTTTTCTCTCAATAAATTTCTAATTTGCTGCTTATTAATAGTTAGTACGTTAGTTGTTAGGTTTAAGTATTGGGTAGGATTAGGGATGTAGAATAAGGTAATGTAAAATAAGACATTAATATGTGCTTAATTAGTACTAATAAATGGCTAATATTCTAGTAATATGCATGCTAATAAGCAACTAGTTAAGAGACCCTAAAATAAAGTGTTACCCTAATTTTTTATTAAAAGAAAAGAGAGATTTTAGATTTTTTTTTACTAACCCCAAACTCTTGAACAGTATATTTTTGTCTCTCTCTTTCTTACCATTACCAATTATCACTCTGTGTATAAACACCTTTACAGGCCTTCTGACTGTTAATTCAATATACACATTTCTGTTAATGTTTTTCAAAACCATACAGTGTTAATCTACTGTATATAGGCCAGTCATCTCATGTCAAAAACTGGGCCAATTTACCTGAATTCACTCTAGACAACCATAGACACATGTGCTGTAAATGCTTAGTTCTTTAGTGTTGTCCTTAAAGACTGTCTTAAAGACTTTTGACTAAAAGTTAAAGTTATGATATACTATATATTGTATATCCATTCAAGAATCATGTTTCACCATGTAGATGTTACTGTTGTTATTCATGGGCGCATAGAATGTTGTTTTTGTTAATATTTTAGTATCAGGGTGAAATGTGGGGATAGTGCACCCTAAGGCTTCCCGTTAATACCTTCTGTACAGTGACGTTCCGTTTATGACTTATATCTAATATAAAACAGACCTCTGGTTGCTCAGACACATCTTAAACATTGAACAGACACTTGGCTCAGACATATCCCTTACTTAATATCTATTCCACTGAGCTACAAATCTGCATCACACTGGGCATTTCAAAGGGCCGCTGTCTGACCTTCACATCTTAAAGGATTGCAATCCTTTCTGCATGATTCATTTAGACCCTTATATGTGCTCCGTAGGGTCAGAATCACGTGCAGGATGTGTGAAAGCTGCTCGCATCACGTTTCTGATGATATGAAAGTATCACGGTTGGCCCAAATCTGACCTCAGCACAGTAATGAAACACAGCAGTTACGCCACATGTACATCCAGTGACCTAGAAAATTATTTGGACACAAACATTTACCATTTCAAAAATAAACTTTTTGTGTGTGTGTGTGTGTGTGTGTGTGTGTGTGTGTGAATTTTGTTTTTAAAAGTGTTCATTCCTTTCAAATAAATTCCATTTGGTTTTGGTATTTTGTTTTGTCTAATGCCATGACATACTTTTTAAAAATGTGGCTTAAATGTTCAAATGCTCTCTATGTGTGTGTGTGTGTGTGTGTGTGTGTGTGCGTTTTTGTGACAAATGAGGACATACATTTGTATAATGACAAGGGTATGACATAGGTATTACAAGGAGAAGGTGACTTTTCAGGACATTACCCCATGTCCCCACTTTTCAAAACGCTTATAAATCACACAGAATGGCGTGTATTGAAAATCTGAAATAGCACAAAGTTTCCTGTAAGGGGTAGGTTTAGGGGTAGGGTTGGTGTAGGACAATAGAATATACGGTCTGAACAGTATAAAAACCATTACGCCTATGGGATGTCCCCACTTTTCACAAAAACAAACCTGTGTGTGTGTGTGTGTGTGTTATGAGGTTCTAGTCCAGCCAAAAACAAGCAGTCACTTAAAGGTCATATGATATAATGAGTGGAGCTTGGACACTGTCTGGTAAGCGCCTCCACCTTGAGATGTGAGAGTGTGTTTAACTGGAGCACTTTGGAGACATGAACAAGAATAGGGGGGACAGAATGTGATCGAGCAGGTTACAGTATGTGACAATGATTAAACTGTCTTAAAATCTGCAGTGAGGACAAGAGAAAAAATTAATAAAACAGACCTTCTTCACACATAATACTGACCCAGCAACCACCAAACACAGAGAATCACTGTGTAGCAACCAGACACAAACACAAGCACATTGCTAAGGTCTTGAAGCTTTTTTTTTCCCCGTTTAATTTTTTCCCCGTCTATAAACAACCTAATTGGTGTCTCGTCTGTGTGTCATGACTGTCATTGTGTTGTCATGACCTGGCTTGTGATTATGTGGGTCAAACTGTCTTAATTTGTCCCTTGACTCCATAAACACTCTTGGTAGATATAGTATATGTTTGAGTTTTGTGTCCTTGAATTCACTTTTTCCTGTAACTTCTCTCTCTCTCTCTCTCTCTCTCTCTCTTTCTCTGTAGGTGTATTATTGTCGCTCATTGGCTATTGCCTATATTGAGCAGTGCAGAAGCGTTTCCATGATCTGATTCAGGATGAACAGACTCCAGCTGCTCTCAGGTCAGTGCTGGGGCGTCTCTGTGCTCTCTATGGCCTGTGGACCCTCACCAACCACATGGCCATCCTGTATCAAGGTAAACCACTCTTCTCTGCGGTGGTTTCTTTGTTTTTTCATTCATGTCTGCCAGTACTGGCTATGTGACACAAATTATGTGTTAAGGCTTGAATAGACTACACGACTTTTGCCTAGATTTTTGCCCTTATTTTCAGTCTGGACAAATTGACACCAGTTGGCAAAAGTCAGAGCCAGTCTGCAGATTTGAGTTGTAGTGTAGTGTGTGATGGGCACAGACTCTGATTTTTTATTTATTTTATTTTTTTTAGACTGTGATTAAATCCAGTCGATACATTTGATATTTTGAGTCGATATTAGAACACATTGTTTACACTTTTATCAAAAGTCCCCTAGCAACAGGGCATGTGTTTCTGCTCGAGTTTGTGTTTGAAACGACTTGAAAGACTGTGATTGGTGTATGATGTCCAGTTTTTCCTCTGTAACTATTTACAAAGTCTGCGAGTGTATGATGTGTAGTGTTTTCAAAACACTTCCAATTTTAAATGCCATGTAGCCTTTACATACACTACCGTGATAATTGATAATAATACAAAATGTTTGTTGAGCAGCAAATCAGCGTATTATAATGATTTCTAAAGGATCAAGTGACACTGAAGGCTGGATTAATTGCCGCTGAAAGTTTATTCACAGGAACAAATTACAATTTAAAATATATTCAAATAGAAACCAGTTATTTTAAAATGAAATAATATTTCACAACGTTACTGTTTTAACTATTTTTAACAAATAAATGTAGCCTTGATGAGCATAAAAAATGTTAACACTTTACAGTAAGGCCCCATTGGTTAACATTAGTTAATGCAATAACTAACATTAGCAATGAACAATACATTTGTTACAATTCTTATTCTTTATTAACATTAGGTAATAAAAATACAACTGCTTGTTGTTAGTTCATGTTAGCACAAGTCCATTAAATAATACTAGCAGACACAACTTTAGGTTTGAATAATGTATTAGTAAATATTGACATCAACATTAACAAAGAATGCTTTAGAAGTATTTTTCATTGTTAGTTCATGTTCAAAGGGAAACTTATTATAAATTGTTACAAAGAAATCAGTTCATGAGCTCATAGTCCACTTCAGACATTCTACTAACTGTATCTTCTCTTACTATAAATTATGTTCTACTAACTATAAATTGCAACTACATGTCAACTAACTGTCATTAGAGTATTAGTAGACTGTAAAGTTAGGATTAGGGATAGTAGAATCAGTTGATGTAATTGCAAAGAGAATGTGTGACCATCAAAATAAAGTGTCAGTAGATATTAAGCAGACGGTCTACTAAAACTCTAATGACTGGTAGTTGACACTGAGTTGCAGAGTTACTTACAGTCAGCAGACTGCCTATAGTTGGACTGACTGTCAAAATAAAGTGTTACCAAAATATCTTACCGACCCCAAACATTTGAACGCTAGTATAGCTTTTTGACGTTTTTTGCATTTTCATTATGGTTTGTTTTTAGGAGGTTATTTTTCTGGTCGACAGCCGGTTGACTTCTTCCACACAGCCATTCTCACTCTGTGTGGGCAGGTTACTGTTGTTTTAGCAGTAGTTCAGTTACAGACACCCTCTCTTGTAAGTGCATGATGATACAAACATCAGAAAGGTTTTTTACATAGCAGGTGCCCTCTCATTTTCTCTGTGTAGCTGAAGGATGATGCTGTGGTGCTGGTTGATGTGATTGCTCCTCCTGACTTCATCCTGAGCTCACCCATTGGCAAAGCAGATGGTGAGGTAAGAGAGTGCATACACAGACACACATCTGCACATGAGGAAGAGGCCTCGCCAGTCCTCCACTGTGACTGTGGAATCACTCGTGTAGACAAATGTCTCCGAGAGCTGCAGAAGTGATCATGGAATTTACAGTGACTCCAAAAAAGTATTTTCTTACCCATTTTTTCAGTGACTTTTAATTAACTGGTCACTAAGCGATTTTAGTGGAAGATCTGTATAAAGTCAGTTCCTTTGAGTTCACACAGGCGTCCTAGCAAAGTAACCACAGGTGTTTAACTTTTGTGTGTGTGTATTCATGTGTATTTAAACAGTTCTTTTAAATTGTAATATTTGTAATAATTGTATTTATTTTAATAAATACAGCCTTGGAGAGCATAAGAGACTTCTTTCAAAAACATTAAAAAAGTAATTATTCCAATATTTTGACCAGTAATGTGTGTGTGTGTGTGTGTGTGTGACAAATGAGGACATAAATTTGTATAATGACAAGGGTATGACATAGGTATTACAAGGAGAAGGTGACTTTTCAGGACATTACCCCATGTCCCCACTTTTCAAAACGCACATAAATCACACAGTAGAGTTGGTGTAGGGCAATAGCACATACAGTTTGTACAGTATAAAAACCATTACGCCTATGGGATGTCCCCACTTTTCACAAAAACAAACCTGTGTGTGTGTGTATCCACATTTAAAGACATTTTAAGGCCACTGTTATGACTGTATTCATGTAAGTGTACATCATTTTTTATCATATTTTTTTCAGATGTACTGTTCACATATTTAGGGAAGTTTTTATGAGAAAAATACATAATTATACCTCCAAATGATACAAGTTGTTTACAGATTTGAAAATATAAAAAGGTCTTTTCTAAATAGAATTATTTTTTCCTGCTAGTCTATTAAATAAGTTGGCCTTTGAGACTGACATCTAGTGATGCAATATTTACTGGAAAATATTACAGCTTAATGTGTCACTTAAGGGGGGTACAGTCAACATCGCCACTAATCATTGGAACTTTGGGTGGTGCATTTATTTCCTCTTTTCACAAAACAACAAGAAAAAAGCAGACAAGTTAATAAAAACAAACTAATTCCCGGTAAAAAATCTATAGAGGGTTTTTCTATTGTACTGCCCTTAAAATCCCTTCAGAAACATGATTCTGACTAGACATTATGGTTACTGACTCATTCCTCCAGTCATATTCTCTCAGCAATTGTTTGGCAGGACATACATTTCTGAGGTTAAGAAAAAAACAGAGCTTAGACGGAGCTGAGCAGTCACACACACACACACACGCCCCACTGACACAGAGACCTTTGTACTGATTCCCCTGCTGAGTGAAACACTTCATGTTTACAGTTGGGAAGATGTTTACTGGAAATGAACTCTTCACTTTGGCATTCAATTCATTTTCTGACTCATCTGAGGTTCTGATAAAAGGCAGTCTTATTTATTAAAGCCCTCCACATGCTTGTCTTTTGTTGCATGGTTTCTGCGGGTCAAAGGGGTGGTTCACTGGTTTTTTTTCTAGGCTTGATTGTGTTTATGGGGTGCAATCTAACGTGTTAATGCTTCGTTTAAAAAAAAACGCATTCTTTTTCACATAATTTACCTTTATTCCACACCACTCTGTCCCTTCTCTGAGAAACGGGCTGATCTTTTCCTATTTTTTTGAAGCCCCGCCCTCAGAAATAGGCGATGGGCTGTGTTGTGATTGGCTAAACCGCATCTAGTGCGTGTCTAAATGTCCCGCCCCTCACCTCAGCGGCATGTGCTCCGGTTGTATTGTAAACAACGGCGTCGTTAATATCGCTTATCAGTTTGAGCCTGATTGAGAAGCAACGCTTCTCATAGCTATGTGAAAATAAGTGTATAATTGAAATAAGCCAGTGAAAAAGTCACTTTCACTGACTTTTTCATTAACTGTTCCTCTCCTGGTGGAATGACCTGCCCAACTCAATCCTAGCAGCTGAGTCCTTAGCCATCTTCAAGAATCGACTAAAAACACATCTGTTCCACCTTTATTTGACCCTCTAACTCTAGCACTTTCTATTCTATTTTAATTCTACTTTATCTATATTTATCTTATTCTTTTTATTGAAAAAAAAACAAACACTAGCGTTCTATTTTTTCTATTCTATCTACTTGTTTTTCTTTGTGTATGTGTGTGTGTATGTGTGTGGATAATATATGTATGTATGTGTGTATATATATATATATATACTGTATATATATATATGTGTATGTGAATATGTATGTATGCACATCGGTGTATGTATATATTTATTTTTGTATTTTCAGTTTTCATTTTCATTTTAGTTTGAGTAATTTTATGTTTTTGTATTTTTTTAAAAATATTTCTATTTAGCTTTAATTTACTTCATTTACATTTTATTTCAGCTTTATTTCAATAACAACACTGAGGTGAATGTATGATGACAGACACAACATTTTGGGTTAACTATTCCTGTAATACTGTGGCTCAAGGTATAAAATCTACTTCTGACCTGAAGTGTTTTGCTGTCTTTATATCTCTTTCAGCCTTTGACTTAGTTTTAGTTAATGATTTAGTTAATAATAATAGCACTGGTCTCTATAAAAATTGTTTAAAATCATTTAGTAGTTCCTAAACATTTAAAAATAGACAAATGACTGGAACAATGATGGAAAAGTATAAGAAGATGCTTTTCAAATATGTTTTATTTCACATGGTCTTAATTTGTCTGATACAGGTTGTCGATATTCTCTGGAGTGACCCTAAAAATCAAAATGGCTGCAGCCCGAATTCTTTTCGCGGTGGTGGCTGAAATTGCAATCAACCACCCCTTTAAAAAGTCTTAATTCACCCTTCCACAAAGTAAGGCCTTAAAAAGCCTTAAATCAGAGCAGAAAGTATTAAATTCATAAAGTCATGACATTAAATTAATGTAGTATTTTTGTTTTCCAATACAGATATCTAAACATCCTTCTCAAATACAATTACTTGAGATGCAAATGTAAAATTAAAAAATGAACACAATTATGTTAGTATATGCTTAAAACAAGAACAAATATCTGTCCATGGGGTATGAGAACTTGTTTTCCCTTTGAATTAAGTTGATTGGCAGATATCTGTGCTTGTTTTAATCATGAACTCACTTAATTTTGATCACTTTCACAGAAAACAAGAATTCTAATGTAATTTTACTTCTGAAGTAAAATCTTTAGACATTTGCACTGGAAAACAAGACAAAAAATACTGTGGAAGAACAGCACTTCAGTGGGATCAGAAGTATGATAAAAGTTATTTGCATATTCTAGTGCTTGGTAGCAAAGGTATTCTTAAACTTTTTTATTTTTTATGAATTCAAAAGTAATTTAGGTCAGTTGGAAGTTGTATTTTCAAACTCTGAAGTGTTGCTAATAAAACTCATTGTTTGCTCCCTAGACATTTACATTAAGAGAACATACTGTGTTACGTATTATTTTCCCTTCAGTTTTTCCTTGAAGTTTCTTTACTTGGTGTTAAAAAAAATTTAAAGTCTTACACTCTAAAAAATGCTGGGTTAAATATAACCCAGCGCTGAGATTTGTGATGTACTGTAAACAATACAGTATTATAGCACTTCCTGATTCATTGTGCCATGATAAACTCATTTGTTTGGTTTGACTGATAAATGTTGCTATGTTGAAAGATTGAGTCAAAGATCATCAGATCTATTGTTTGATTATTGTTTGAATGCACAAACAGCTAAATCATAACAAAACCCTTAACAATAACAGATTTTACCATGATTTTCCATATAAATCATGGTAATACCATGGTATGTATCATGTGATATGAATATAATCATTCAGTACTATGCTATATCTATGTAGAATTGCTTTCTGATACCATTACTGTACCATGGTACTACCACTGTGTTGGTTAAAAGGTGATGCTCCCTTATCCTATAGAAATATTGAAAAATTGAACTTGTTTTTGTCTCAAACCAACATGTTTTGAAGTGATTTTTGATTGAAACCAATGGCTACATTTAAGGAACTGTAATTCGTGATTAGCCGCATAGATGATTATTATTATTGCAGAACACACCCAGTGTAACACATCTTTGTTTCATTTATTTTTTACGCCAAGTCTTTATTTACCCAGCTTGTAAACAGCAAGGTCCATTCTGAGTTAACCCACTTGGGTGTGTTGGCATAGCACTTCAGTCACAACAGCCTGCTAATATAAATCAACCAACTGTTTCTATTTATCTTTACTATTGAAAGACTCAATTCTGATTTCCTGCATGGCTACATGTGGTGCAGCTTAAATGCTGTACTTCAGCACAATATGACTTCAGCACAAATAACATAGCCTATATTACTTCAAATGTTATATACTGTCTGTTTGTGGTTTTTATAGTCAGATTTAAGGGCAAATTAAATTAGCATGTTTTAAAACTGTGGGAAGAGAAATGCGAAAAGATGTTACACGTCTGAGGAAAAGAATGTTAAAGGGGTTATGACATGGATTTTTATTATCATTTTAATAACTATCTTCTTTGAGGTAAACATATAATGTTGTTATATGTAAAACTTATGTTTAACCCTTAAGGCTCCCTTAAAGGGGTCATATGATGCGATTTCAATTTTTCCTTTCTCTTTGGAGTGTTACAAGCTCTTGGTGCATAAAGAAGATCTGTAAAGTTGCAAAGACTAAAGTCTCAAATCCAAAGACATATTCTTTATAAAAGTTAAGAGTCAACCATGCCTACCTAAAACGGCTCATTCTAATGTCATTATGGTTTACATGCTCGCCCAAATGTTCACGCAAAGAAAGAAGGCGTAACTTTTATTCTCGCTGTAGTATTTAATGGTACAAAGACCTCTCATGACCCATTTAAATTGAATGGGACCTTCTGGAAAAAAATGCAGGATGTGCAGCAAGCAACTTTTCTGCACATCTGCAACATGACTGGCTTTCCATTTATAGAGCCCCTCATCTCAGAAAACACAAAATTGTAGGTTATTCTTGAAAAATGTGTATTTGAAGTGAGTAAATGAGTATTTGAAGTGCACGTTTTTGTTGGATTTTTCAGTGTGAACACAAAATGGCATACAATAGAGCATATGTACACAAAGTTGGACACACCTTATAATAAAGTATATTAAAGATTTAAAGGTAATGGCATCATAAGATTTTTTGAATGCGTAGATCTTGATGGTGTTTTTCATAGAAACAGGCCTACTTCAGTGAATAAGCTAAAGCTATAAAATCATCCTACGCTGCTTGAAATGTGCAGCCTTGTGTCATGTCTAGATTTTGTGATCCATGGGTCCTGTCCAGACAGTGAGAACTGGAGAAAAAGCTTTGTGTGCTGGAAAGTTCTGAAGGGTATTCTGGATCTGTGAATTTCCAACCCAAACGCTGACTAATCATGAATCATTAGACCTGACAGTGTCCGTTAACTTACCTCTTTTACATAATCTAACTCGACTCTTCTTTATGTTCGTTTCAACTGACTGCTCTGTTAAAATGCAGCATTTATCATCCACCAATCTAATCTGCCAAGTGATTCTTTTCTGAGAAAGCTTTATTTCATAGGTTCAACATTCATAGATCCGGCTGAAGAGAACCAAAAAATATATGAGCATATTTGAAGACATGGTAATCAGGACATATGATATGCTGTAGACATTTAGGACAAACAGGAACATGAGCATATACAGACTGATAAACAGATTACATGAACAGAAGACGTCTCACTCTGATTTCTGCATATGAAAAGCACACAACATTTCATTGGACAAGATGACCATAAAAATGTCATTCTTCATAACAGTCATTCTGCACAAATTATATACAATATATATATATATATATATATAGATAGATAGCAATTGATTCTTGCCACTGGTGCCACAATTAAGTTTCAGCAATGAATGTTGAGACATTTATAAAGAAG
>NW_015644043.1:312894-317801 GCF_001515625.1 Sinocyclocheilus rhinocerous
TACATATATATATATATATATATATATAATTTTTTTTCCCCTTATTATTATTATTATTTATGAGGTGGTTCTGTATTCATAATATTTATTCTTATATATATATATATATAATGTATTGAAATTTCAACTTTTAAAAATTTCCCCAGCTTAACATTTCATTGTAGATTCATTGTGGACTGGGTATAAAATATCACCAGCTTTGTCTTTTTCTACAAAATACAGTACTGCAATTTTTCATATTTGCAATGATCTAAATCCTTCTCCGCTTCAAACCTGCTTCGAAGAGAGTGTGCTGTTATGAAATGCCTTTCATATAAAATCTCTTAGGCAGACTTGACATGACCGAGATTGCAAAAGCTCAAGGTTAGATTCCTCTCAGCTTGTAAAAGAGGTCCCTGTTTTGTAGAAGGATGCCCTGTAAGACATCCCTTTGGCCATGACAGTGCATGACTGACATGATAAAATCAATGTCTTCAGTGAGAGTTCGATGGTTCACATTTGGGTCTCACTGCATGATGACGTCAGGCTGAATGTTGAAGAGCAGGTCGTCGTTGCCTCTGCGCACCTCCAGCAGCAGAGTCGTGTCTTGGTTGAGCGCTTCCTTCAGGTCGCTGGTGCTCATCAGGGGCTCTCCGTTTAACTTAACGATGATGTCACCGTCTCTGATGCCCCCTCTGAAACACATTTGGAGAAATTATACAGCAGGTCTCTACTCCACTGGCACTTGACTCAACAGTGCGTGTGCTACATCTCAAGATTATACAATCTCTAGATTATAAAACACTGCATTCTGTCAGCAATGTAACGCGGCAGTAACGTATAGAGACCTCGGCTTGTAACTATACTCTAATTACTATTTTGAAAATTATAACGCGTTAAATTACTCCGTTACTAAAAAAGTAATCAAATTACAGTAACGCGTTACTAAGTAATGCGTTACTGCCCAACACTGCAAACAACGTAGAAAACGTATCCGTGTGGCTCGGCTGACACAGAACAACATACGCTGTTTGCGTTCAGTGGATACTCTCCAAAATGGCACCAGGGTGACGCGGAGGAGACGAATTGTTGAATAAAGTCGTAATTTTATTTTTCTTTTGCGAACAAAAAGTATTCTCGTAGCTTCGTAATATTACGGTTGAACCACTGATGTCACATGGATTATTTTACCAATCTCCTTGCTACGTTTCTGGACGTTGATCGTGGTAGTACCCTTGCTGTCTATGGGAGGGTCAGAGAGCTCTCAGATTCCATCAAAAATATCTTAATTTGTGTTCCGAAGATGAACAGAGGTCTTACGGGTTTGGAACGACATGAGGGTGAGTAATTAATGACAGAATGACAGATTTTTGGGTGAACTATACCTTTAAGTCTTCATATTAGAATATGTAGTAAGAAAACCTCCGCATTGTCCTATGCCCTTACTTCTCTAGGGTTGGGCCATTTTTTTAATTCTATTATTGAATTTGAATGTAAGGTTTTGCCACAATTTTATTTTTAAAAATTCGAGGAATCTCAGTTTTGTGTAAAATGTTACAATTAGACGTTGATAATACGACCACATGACAATGCACCTGATTAACCAGGCTCTGTAACATAAAACATATCACTAAGTGGCTGTTCACACAGAATGTGTTATTGCATTAAAAAACATGCAAGGTTAAGAGATGCGAGTTGAACTTTTAACATGAAACGCTGCGAAAGATGCGAGTGAATCTCTAGATTTTGGCTAAGACATATTTAGCAATTTTCTTGTTTTATATTATTTCTGAACATGTAGGATATGTTTAAAAAATATTTGCCTTCAAATTTCGTGTACCTTTTCTGAAATGATATTTAACGAAGAGAATGTTACTTGAATCATGTTGTAATTGCAATTTTAAGTTGACTAGTTAAATGGTAATAAATTGAAATCGTTATCTTGAATCGAACAAACGTTTTGAAAAAAAGATCAAGATTTAATTTTTTGCCATATCGCCCAGTTCTAAACAGATTTATTACATAAACCTTGTATTTATTATTATGCACATCTGTCATTTCTCTTTGTAGTTTTTTTTTTTTGTTATCCACTGAGTGCAGACAGAGATAAACTACTTGGCTTGGAGTTCCGAAGCACAGCTACAACTGAAAGACCAAAGTGCATCTGGTTTGACTTATGCTTACTTCTGAGCAGGGGAGTGAGGAACCACCTCATGGACGTAGATCCCGCTGCTGACATCAGGGAAATCAGGATTCTGCTGCCTCAGCTCTTCCACCAGTCTAGAGGAGACAGACAGAATGCCTCACATGCACACAATGACTAAACAGCACAGCGGTGTTCATTTACATGTATTATGCACATCTGTCATTTCTCTTTGTAGTTTTTTTTTTTTTGTTATCCACTGAGTGCAGACAGAGATAAACTACTTGGCTTGGAGTTCCGAAGCACAGCTACAACTGAAAGACCAAAGTGCATCTGGTTTGACTTATGCTTACTTCTGAGCAGGGGAGTGAGGAACCACCTCATGGACGTAGATCCCGCTGCTGACATCAGGGAAATCAGGATTCTGCTGCCTCAGCTCTTCCACCAGTCTAGAGGAGACAGACAGAATGCCTCACATGCACACAATGACTAAACAGCACAGCGGTGTTCATTTACATGTGTTGTGTATAAGCGTCTGTAGTGAAGGACACTCACGCTTCTGTGATGGTGAGCATTCGGATTCCAATGAAACGCTTCTTCACTGCTCTTGTCTCTGAAACAATATGTAAATGTGTTACATTTAATCGTGCAAGAATGACTCTCAAAAAATAAAACATACTTTTAATATTAGATGATTCATACTGTGCTCTCCTCTACAAATTCCCTTGTACAGTACATAAACTGCCCTGTGTACCTTTGTTTTGCTTTCCCAATGAATCATTTAAGAAGCGAGTAATCCTGTCTGAAGGAATGGCAAAGGAAATTCCTGCAGCTACCTTCAGGGTGTTGATTCCTATCACCTCTCCATCCTTATAGAAGACACATTATGAAGAAATATTAAATACAGTATCAGTATGTCTGAGTATTAAAAGGACACCTAAAAATTAAAATACTGTCATTTGTCATTGTATTGTACCCATGTTCCAAACCTGTATGTCTTTCCTTCTTTTATGAAACAAAAGGTGAATTTTCGAGCAGCAGACAGACATTTATTATTCAAATGATGCAGAAAAGAGTGGATATTCTTAAAAAATTCACCTTTTGTGTTTCATGCAGATTTGTAAAAAAACATGAGGGAGAATACATTTTTCCAATTGAATTATTCCATTAAGTCTAATGTCGGAGAAAACTGACACACATCACAGTATGAAATAATTACCAAATTAACGAGTGGTCCACCTGAGTTCCCATACTGAGAAAAGAGAAAAAAAAAGTTAATTATTGGTGCTCAAACTATTTTACACATGTTATCAATATAGGATTAGATTTATGCCAAAAGTACTGAACATAAGTGTTGAAGCATTGAACAAAAATAAAAATCCAAAACTTAAAATCAGACTTCAGACAAACAGCTTCCACTCTAAAACTTAACAGGAACCCTCCGTCAGAATTGCATGTGAAATAATAATTAATGTTTTATTGGTGCTTAAACACTTTTACATACCTTATCTAAATGGGATTAGATTTGTACCAAAAGTAATGAACATACATTTTTAAGCATTGAAGAAAAACATAAATTCAGATCCAGGGATGGATTGGTAATCTAGCATACCGGATATTTTCCTGGTGGGCCGATGCACTTTGGGGCCGATAAAAAGTTTTTGGGTTTTTTTGGCAAGAACTGGCTCACCATGCAGTGTCAGCGGCCCATGGGTTTATCTTCTGTATTGACAGTATAAACCCAATCACAATGCGCCATTGACAGAGCAATGAAGTATCCTGCTCCGCCTACAGTGTATAAATATCGCTTCACCCCTCCCCACTTCTTCTCCATCTCTCAAAATGAACAGACCAAAGCGCAAAGTGGTGCTGAAAATCTCCAGGATAAGAAGCTTAAAAATTTGGAGGCAGATGCACTGCAGTAGCCTCTGCAAGTTTCTGCAGCAGCATAATCAAGTAAAAGAGCAGGTGAGCCAGGAAGTACAAGCTTGTTCTGTTGTCGATGATGAGGCCCAAAGGGACAGGCAGGAGGATGAGGAGATAAGGGTAGCTGAATCAGTTAGGAGTAACAGTGACTCGCAGGGAGTAAAAAGGGAGGTAACCTGTCCTAATGTGCGTGTGCCATAAAGATGATGACTGTTAATTAAATTACACCAAAGTAATTACTCAGTCAGTGCAACAGAAGCTGTTTGGTGTTGTTTTTTTTAGGTAGCCTACTGGTTAGTTTCCTCAAACAGTCACAACTTTGATGGACTATTATAACATATTAACTCAATGTTGCATTGTAAACATTAAGATACATTCATCATCAATATTTGGATTTGATATGATCCTGTATAAACTGAATATTGAATTGGTTATCAAATAAATTAGAACAGCTCCATGCATTAAATGTTGAAAAAACAACTCCACTCATTACCAGTATGGTATTGTTTAAATTGTACAGATTTTAGCAAGCCTTTGTCAGGTAAATACCTCAATTAATCATCTCAAGCCTGGTTATAGAAGTGAAGGAGAGAGTGGAGGATCAGGGAGTACTGGGTGATGTCTGACTGGACTGGACTGGACTTAAACAGGTGTACACAGTAGGTATACACTGCTAAACACACACAATGTGTGTGTATTATGAACGACAGTGTATATATATATGGGTGTTGTCCGATTTTGGATTGTAGTGGTGGGCCGCCCTGGACCAAAAAAATGCAGGGATGATTTTTTTTGCCCCAGTCCAGCCCTGTTCAAAACTGATGAAAACCAACTGACAGAATTGCAAATGAAAAAAAAA
>NW_015644043.1:318072-346788 GCF_001515625.1 Sinocyclocheilus rhinocerous
TTTTTTTTGCCCCAGTCCAGCCCTGTTCAAAACTGATGAAAACCAACTGACAGAATTGCAAATGAAAACTAAAAAAAAAAAAAAAAAATGGCAGCAAATATGAAAACTCTAGTAATGCTATCATAAAGTCTGATGATCAATAAGGAAGCAACATAACCATTAACAAAATAGGTTTTGACTTTTTTGTTTTAAAGTTGTTCTTTACAATTTATATTTTTGTTCAATAACTGAACAGTTATGTTCAATCCATAAGCATTACTTCAGAAATGAATTTCAGAGCTTGTCTTGATTTCTTATGCAACAGCCAGTGAGACTCATAACATGTGTTATTCTGGTTATTCTGTGTCTTACGTTGATGATGGCGTCAGTCTGGATGTAGTCCATGTCTGAGTCACGGAGACCCAGTTCTTTCCCATCTCTCTGTGCAGTGCTGACTATTCCTGTCGTCACTGTGTTCTGCAGGGCAAACGGGCTGCCGATAGCAACCACAAACTCACCCGGGCGCAGGTCTGACGAGTGACCCAGCAATAAAATGGGCAACTTTTTCTGCAAAGGGGTTGTAGGAAGTATTTAAGAAAACACATTTTGACTTCTGTATTATAAAGTCAGGTCTTACAGTGCAATAAAAACAGGTTTAGTATTACCTGCGAGTTGATTTTGATAGTGGCAATGTCAGATTTCTTGTCAATGTCTTTGATAGTGGCCTCATACACATCCCCATCACGCATCTGTACTTTGAGTCGCTGATGACCCGAAACAGGTGTGGTGCTGGACACCACATGAGCATTAGTCACGATCAGCCCAGTCTCTGACATTACAAAACCTGAACCACTTGATAGCGGAACCGTCCGGCCAAAGAGGGGGTGGCTAGTGGGCAAAAGCCAAAATATAAAGTTCCCATTATTTAGTTTCAAACATTTGCATTGAACATTTAGAGTGATTCAAAAGATACATTTTTTTGTATAACTTATTCCCTTGTGAAAAAGAAGCACACTTAAGCATACTTTCAAAAAGAATACTTGGAAATAATATAGTTTAGAATATACTTTGCAAGTGCAAATAGAATATAAAGTTTTCAGACACTTAACTGCATTATTAACTGCAATTCAATTCAAATGTATTATAGTATTATAATTAACTGAACTTAAGAGCACTTTTTAAAAGTAGGACTTAAGTACATCTTTCTATATAATTTCATAATTACTTCTATTGTATTTGAAAAATGGTTCAAGTTTACTCTTGCAATGTAAATATACTTTAGTGTATTTGTAATAAAGAAGTTGCAATTAAGAACATTTAAAATATATTAACTTTAAATGTAATACTGAAATACACATTACATCAAGTACACTTCATGTGTAATCAAGTACTTTACATAAAAATCAAAGTAAGTGCACTTCTTTAAAACATGACAAAAGCTTATTAAAACAATTATTTAAAATGTACTTTAAAGTAAAACTTTTAATTGTCATTATGATATGACAGCAAGTGTGTTAAGAAACAAGCATGGAAGTGTTCTCTTTTTAAGTACACATACTGTAAGTAGCCTTTTATTCCCTTAATATTATATTATCTGCAAGTGCAGTTTTTTAAAATATGTTGTTTTTTTTTTAGATTTGAAGTACTCTGCTAGTGCATATTCAATGCGATTAAGCACACTTTTTTTCAGAAGGGTTTATTGTATTTCAAAACATTAATTCACCACAAATGTATAGCCTATGTTTCTATAAAGACATAAGCAAGCCTATATAAAACAATTGTTTACCCAGTTTCTCCATGCCACACTCTCTGACATCATTCACATATGAACAGCCTTGGTGAAAGCAGTTGTGCATGTGCTCAGCTAATTTACAGACAGCAGTGACCCTCACACAGCTGTGTTTGCCAAGCACCTTTCTCACTTCCCCACAGTTTTAAAGCCCCGTACAGACGGCTGCCACACCATGAAGGTGTTTGCAAGTGCTTGGGCTTACTTTAGGAACAGCTCAATGTGCACCACAGCAGGGGCGATCTTCTCCACCACGTCAGCAATGAAGTTGAATTTGTACCTTGGGCTGCTGGGGTGTGTGGGACCTATACTAGCAAAAAGAATTACACGTTAATAATTCCACTCTATAAAATCAAATCAAAACCAGCACCATGTTTTCTTCTGTAATTGCTACTGTCTTTTTATAAACCCAAATAGTATTTTTTGGCTCAAGAGGGCAAGATTAGCAGGCATGCAGTGTTTAAATACTTTCCTGCAGATTCAGATGGTATGCAATGATGATAGTTGGAGAAAATCTTTTCACACACAGGAAATGTTCCTCTATAATTGGGTCTAAAATCACTGGGTGGCTTTTATCCTTGCGCATGCTTGACTTGTGCTGGGTATGCAGTATGTGTATGAAAGAGAATGATGAAAGTGTGTTCAGTGTGTAAAGTCCTAGTAATTAGGCCATGTTATTTTCTGCAAACATCAGGGTGGTTTTCCCCTTGACTGCTGTTTCCTGTGACCGTGTTGGCACAGCCATCATTCCTTTGTGTGCACACCCTGATTGTCCTACTAACCTAAAATTTGAAGTCATTAAAGAATCAAGACCCTTTAGTTTAGTACTAGTTTAGTACAGTTTGTTTAGTACAGTTTTGTCTAGGCCGTAATTTAGAGATAGGTTGCAGTCTATATAGAGGTTAGAATGCAAGCCCCAGAAATGTGTTAAATACAGAAACAATAACGGAAAATTACCTAAAATTGTGTTAAAAGTTATTTTTTACTCTTATGCTCAAAAGGCTGCATTTATTTGATCAAGCATACAATAAAAAAAGCGTAATATTATGATATATTATTATTACAATTTAAAATAAGTGTTTAATAGTTTAGTTTTTTTTTTAATGCAAATGATTTCTGTGATGCCAAAGCTGAATTTTCAGCAGCCATTATTTCAGTCTTCAGTGTCTCAAGATCCTTCAGAAATCATTCTAATATGCAGATTTGGTTCTCAAGAAACATTTCTGATTTTTATCAGAGCTAAAAACAGTTGTGCTGGTTAATATATATATATTTTTTTTTTTTGGAAACTGTGATCCATTTTTTTTTCAGGATTCCTTAATGAAGAGAGTTTACAAGAACAGCATTTATTTGACAAAGAATGATTTTGTAAAATTAAAAATGTATTTGCTGTCACATTAAATCATTTTAATATGTCCTTGATGAATAAAAGTATTCATTTCTTTAAAAAAAATCTTATTGATCCCTAAACTTTTGAATGGTAAAGTGTAAATATATATGTAAAGCTAGTATCAGTATACTGTATAATTCTAAAGCTTTATTCCTGTCTTTATGGATGAATGAATTTAAGCTTTATAATTTGGAAGCTGTGAGAAACCAAAATAAGCATGCAATGAATTACACACAACTGTTAATCATTCATCAAATGCAACACCCCATATAAAAGCACATTCCTGTAGACCTGCATCACAGAGCTGTGACCTCTCAGATTTCACGACCAAGTCAACTTCTACTGGCAATGTGTGCAAATTCATTTAGACAATCACATATAATACTGAGAAACGTCACTCAACCCAGTCAGCTAGGAATAAACCAAAGATAAATGTCCACTAGAAATATGTTCTAAATAGTTTCCTCGTTCACTTTTTCCAGTCTGGAGTGGTGAAAAGACGAGACATCAGAAGAGCAGCTGATCACACAATCTGGTGGAAAGATGATGGGCAGCATCTGTTTCTAAGGCACTGGGTTACTTAATACAGTGATTGCAAGGCTTAGTGTTTAATTTTGAGGTTTTTGACTTAGTAGCCTAAATTGTATAGAATGATAGACTATAATTTATGTGACTTTTAATGCTGTAATGATTTGGTGCTCTCCAAATAGCCATTGGCTTTTCTGTGGGTTCTTTTGCTTACAGTTTTGCTGCTTGCCTCACCGGGTTATTCACCAAATATATACACCAGTGTGGCCAGTGGCACTGCAGGGGCCGACAGATGACTGCTACCAACGGACTTATTTAAACCTGGTTTTGCTGAATCAACAGACTTAAATATTTGACCTAAAATCTCAGGTAATATCTCTTGATATCTTGATAATTTCACCCCATCAATAGCCATTTAATCCAGATCTAGGTCACCTCTTACTGATAACGTGTCTCCAGAGAAGTACCATTTACTACGGTGGCCGAGAAGTGCAAAACAAATCACAATTCTGAAAACAAAATAACAAATTACAACGCAAATGCAAATCTAAAAAACTAAATACCGTATTGGCCCGAATATAAGACGACCCTGATTATAAGACGACCCCCCCTTTTTCCAGATGTACCTTTTGGAAAAAGGCTTTTTAAAAACTGAATCTTGTTTTTTCTCAGTAAAACACATTTTGTCTTCAATTATTTTCATATTGCATATTTTTCCTATTTAAATTTTTGTTTTGAAAGTATGGTAAGAGATTTTAATCTAATGTCATCTTTCCCTTACAAACATCCCATCCTTCCCTATCCCTTCCTTTTACTTTTACTTTACTTTACTTTACTTTTAGTCATTTAGCAGACGCTTTTATCCAAAGCGACGTACAAATAAGACCACCACACTTTTACCACCACACTTCCATTATTAGGTCTTACTATTACTGTACTGGTGATAACTTTTGCTACACCACTATAAATAACTCACAAACAAACAACTAAATATTCCTGCACAGATTAAAGCAGGCCTGTATTCATTTAATTAATAATTATGATTTTATAGCACAGTTAAGTTATTTAATTATAGTAGGCCTAGATACCGTTTAAACCTATTTAATTATTACAATTTCAGCATAAATTAATACATCAATATTTTTTGATATATATTCATTACTGCAGCATGCCTTCCTCTTGCTATACACAAATCACTTACCTTGATTGCTTTTACAGGGTCCTTTGTGCAGGTTGGTGACCGCGGGCAGACCCTGCTGCAGCGCTTTCCTGCTCACGGCCTTCAGCTGGCAGATGTTACCGTACGTGTTCCCGTCACTGCCGCACAATTTACTGCTGTACCTGCACTGACACACGCCTTTGGACAGTCTTTTTCCAGACGGGTGCTTGCATTCCAGCCCGTCCCCGCAGGGAAGATCGTCCTTGCGGCCGCATGGCTCGCTCTCTCCCTGCGCGCACACCAGACAGCAGTTACAGCGGTCCGGCACATACCCGCTCGGGCAGCTCGGGCTCGGACACTTACTCACATCACAGCGCTCCGGACACTTGAGTTTAGTATCCGCGAAAGCATTTTTGATGCAAAGAAAAACGACCGAGACAAACAGCATGACCTGCATTTTTTTTGGTTTAAAATGAAAACGAATTCTCAGACAGTTCTTGGATAGTCAGTGTCCTCTGGAGATCACTATTACGCATGAGATTTCCAATGCAAAAGCGTCTTTCAGATTAAATGTGTGCGTTCCTGCAGGCTCAGTTGAAAGACCAGTGTGAAAAGGTTGTCCCAGGAAGAGGAATATTGCTTATCTACGCCAATCTGATCTATTGATGCGCGCAAATGCCGATGATTTCTCGTGCAACTTATTAAAACAATGTAGCCTATGTAAAGCCTCTCGATGTATGGTGGAGTTTCATGTGCAGACCATCTCAACATCCTCGAGTGAAGTCTGCTTTTCTCTTCTCTCCAGAGGAGGCGGGGAATTTCGTTTACTTCAAAACGCTTGGGAAGTCCGACTCATTTCCGCGAATCGGTTCTTTCGAATATTTCGTTTCAGAGAACCGGTTCAAAAATCATATTCAGCTGCTTTACGCTGCTTTTTCGCCTTAACTTACGTTTCATTAATCAAGACGTTCATTGTAATTTCACGTGTCTGGGTTCAGATTTGTTCTGCCTTCGGCTCATAAAAACAAAGTTTTTAAAGTTATAGCTAATGCACTGCAACTTAATTACAAATGTGCAAACGCAACTATATTTAAATATATGACATACAAATATAGAATAGAATTTCAATTGAAATTACATTTGAGTATATTTTAGTTTACCATAAACTCGTCAGTACATTCTGCAGTATACATAACCATATTCCATTATGACAACAGAAATAATTATGAAATTAGAAACATGTACTTAAGTGGGTAAAAAACACTTGAACTTAAGTTCACCTAATTGTGTTTAATATAAATTTAAATGATAATACATTTTAAAGGCACAATGTGTAATTTTCGCCGCTGGAGGGCGTGTATTCAAAATAAACAAATAGACAAAGGCGTAGTTTGATGACACCGTGACTGAGTGTGGAATCATGGGAGTTGTTGTCTTCATCCCCACACAGCTGATGCAATCCGACGGGACTCCGGCAGAAATCATGTTCATGGATGAGCTAATGATTTGTTAACGTAGTAGAATGAAGCAGGGTGAGACTGAAAGCCATCGAAGCGAAACGAGGCTGCTGAACGAGCGTGACACACGGCTTGAAAGCAGCGGAGCTTTTATTATGCCACAGTCGACCGCTTCCGCTCCTTCCGGTCGTGTGCGTGTGGGGAAAAAAGCAGCGCTGTTTTATCATACTAGATACATTTGAAAGTTCTGTTGTTATGCTACTCTGTACGGTCGTCACTGGTCTAATAAAACACACAACATATTAAAGCGTCTTTGTTGTTTCCATGTTTTCTACAAAACAAAACCGGAAATCGAGGGGTTATGACGTTTGTAATTAACATGCAGTTAAGTGTCCGAAAACATTACATTCAGTTACATTCAGTATTCAAACATCATCATTTCAAATTCAAACTTCATAATTTCAGCTTACTCCCGTGCACTTGATCTGCTGATTATCCCCTATTTGATCTGAACTGAGTTATAATAAACTGCTTGGATACCAACAGATCTATTTTTAGGATGAAAAACAAAAGAGCAGAACTGTGATTGTAGGATCTTGACAAGGGCTCACTAGTACTCAAGGTTTGTATTGTTTTAAAGTACCTTAATAAGTTATATTGTAAACAATTAATTATTAAATCCACTTTTTATTGGTGACCAGGGGGACATAAGTCTCTTTTTAGCACATACATTTGTGGTGGATTTGTTTTCACTGAACTGGGAGGGTTTGGACCAAGTCATGAATTTCACCAGGCATGAACAAGTTTATTTAAAACTACAACTCCTGTCATTCTCTGCACTTAAATACAAACAGAACAGCCTTTGTTGAGGTAAAAATGTGCTCACTGACATCACTTGCATGTCAACCAAAGGTAACAGGATTTTACCGAATGGAAAACTAGACAAATTCTACAGATTAAAAAAAAAAAAAATCAATTTTAGAAAATTATTTTCTAAAAAACAGAATTAAAGAGGGAAAATGTTATCTGTCTACTGGTTATTTACAACAAGTGGACAGTGCCTTAACATTGTATTGCTTACACTCCAGTAAACACTTGTTGGACCAATCAACATGTCTCATGAGTCAGACATTCCATAACTCAATAATACACATAACATCCAGCAAATAAAAAGCAAGCATGGGAAATTCCCACACAAGTCAAATCAAAACAAGGCAGTGGAAGTTTCATATCCATTAAAGTCCAGTTCTATCTTGTTGCCCCAGTTAATGTGCTTTTGTACTGGGCTGTGGTCCTGAAGCTGTAGTCTGGTGCCAGGTTGATACGACGAATATGGAGATCATTAGCGAAAACTCTCGCTCGCTGGTAGAAGAACAGCGAGAGTTCACGGTCCATGAGAAAGTTGTGATAGATGGTGGCCAACCGAGTACACAGCTCTAGCTGAGACCTCTTGTTGCCCAGATCCATAGCAGCAGCCAAGGCCAGGTGATAATAGCCAGCAGCATCAAATGGGTCCTGGGATACAGAGGAAGAGAAGATTTACAATATTAGTCCTATTGTTCGATTAAGAGATTAAAATATTAGTTGCTATTGTTATTAGGAGATTCAAATATTAGTCATATTGTTCTATTGAGAGATTAAAGTTAGTCGTATTTATTTTTATTAAGAGATTAAAATATTAGTCATATTGTTATATTAAGAGATTAAAATATTAGTCGTTATTGCTTTTAAGAGATAAAAATATTAGTCCTGTTCTTCTATTAAGACATTAAAATATTAGTCGCTATTGTTATTAAAAGATTACAATTTTAGTCATATTGTTCTATTGAGAAATTAAAATATGAATCTATTAAGACATTAAAATATTAGTAGCTATTGATCTATTAAGAGATTAAAATATTAGTCGCTATAGTTATTAAGAGATTAAAACATTAGTCCTATTGTTCTATTAAGAGATTAAAGTATTAGTCACTAATGAGTTTAGCGCTGTGTGCTTTTCATTTTGAAATATCATGGTTATCGACAATACCGGTATATTACGACACCCCTAATTAAAACGATAACAATATTTCATTTTTTAAAATCACACGATTATCGTCAATACAATACCCCTAATAGATACCATAGCTTCTGCACTGCATCTAGCAGCTGTGTATGGAAACACCCTAAGCATCTTAGCCAGAGTTCAAAATTAAAACTCACCAAACGCCAAATGTTAGTAAAACACAAGCAATGGCGAGTATATATAAAACGGTGATACTTGACATGCAGTTGGCCGATAACTGGCTGCTGCATAAGTGAAGCGCTGCACTGTTCATTTATATGTGAGCAGCTCATGATCCAGTGTTTTCAGAGTCTCAGAGCAGCTGAATGCTGCTCCACATGAACTCCATATATGCTGTGAATTTAGGTCGCTTCGCTTGTTACTTGCATTTAAAATGCAAAATATGACAACCATCTTCCCAACTTTGTAATGAGAATCATTTACCTGTTGTCAACAAAAGATAAACTTTTCCAAGTTTTCCACCAAAATAAAAGCTCTATAATTTAACATTTGAAAGCAAAGAAGTTAAGACATCCTTGAATAATGAATACATATATATATATATATATATATATATATATATATATGAATATTTATTATTGAATAGAAATGTAATTTAAATTATTTTAATAATAACAATAATAATAATAATTATTATATTCATATTGAACATATTGTTCTTTTTTGTCATTAGCTGATCACATGCCTAGATAGAGCATGTGCTTTATATAATTAAATATAAATATATTTTCATTCTGAACATGAGTAAGCTTCTGTTCTGTACTTTGAGTGATGTGAATGAGGTGTGATTAAATGATCATTTACTGAGTATGTAGACTGCCATCTTCTGGTTAATTAAGAACTGCAACACATCCACTGGCTTACCTTTACATCATAGAAGATGATGTCTCCAAGTGTTTTGTAAACCCGGACATAGTACAGGGCTTCCTCGTCGTACTGCAGGGGTGAGGGGCACAGGGACAAGGCTTTCAGAAAGTGGTGCTCTGCCATTTCAAACTGACCCAGACAATGGTACAATGTAGCGAGTCTATGGAATGCCACCCGCTCATTTAAATGGTCAGCTGTAAGAAAATACACAGATAAAGGGAAAGACTGTTATCTGTCTTTAAAGGTTTTTAACTGTGTAATGTCATGAACATGAGTTTACCATGTGTGCTTTATTCTCAAAACAGACCAAATGTTTGTTAGGAAGCCACAATCTGTGAAGGCTTATAAATCAGTATAATACAATTAATAATTTGGATTTAGAAAAAAAAAAAAAAAAGTCACAGTTCTACATAAAAGGGTTTAAGACCGTTATGAATGTACATATGTGACCCTGGACCACAAAACCAGTCATAAGTGTCAATTTTTCAAAATTGAGATTTGTACATCATCTGAAAGCTGAATAAATAAGCTTTCCATTGATGTATGGTTTGTTAGGATAGGACAATATTTGGCCGAGATACAACTATTTGAAAATCTGGAATCTGAGGGTGCAAAAAAATCTAAATATTGAGAAAATCGCCTTTAAAGTTGTCCAAATGAAGTTCTTAGCAATGCATATTACTAATCAAAAATTAAGTTTTAATATATTTATGGTAGGAAATTTACTAAATATCTTCATGGAACATGATCTTTACTGAATATCCTAATGATTTTTGGCATAAAAGAAAAATCTATAATTTTGACCCATACAATGTATTTTTGGCTATTGCTACAAATATACCCCAGCGACTTAAGACTGGTTTTGTGCTCCAGGGTCACATATTATACTGTACAAATTAGTGATGCCTTAAAAACAAACAAACACTATCATTCAAAAGTTTGCTGATGGTGAAATTGTTCAATGTTTTTGAAAAAAGTACCTTATGCTCACCAAGGCTGCATTTATTTGATCAAAACTATAGTAAAAACAGTAATACTGTGAAATAACTAGTTTGAAATAACTGTTTTCCAACTGAATATATTTTACAATGTAATGTATTCCTCTGATGACAAAGCTGAATTTTTCAGCAGCCATTACGTGAGTCTTCAGTGTCACATGATCCTTCAGAAATCATCTTTGATAAATATCAAGTTCAAAACAGCATTTATTTGAAAAAGAACACATTAAATGTCATTTTTGATCATTTTAATACATCCTTAATATATAAAATAAAATACAAAATCTTACTGACCCCAGATTTTTGAACAGTAGAGTAACAGAGTGTGCTTGAGTTTGTGCACGTTAACCTACCCAGACTCATGCTAATGTCTAATGCAGTTTGAGCATACTCAATGGCCTCTGAACACTGTCCCAGCTGCAGCAGAAGCTCTGAAAGCTTATTACACAGCCTAAGCTGAGAGCGCACACTGCTCGTCTTTACTACAATGGGAAGGGCTCGGTCCTTATGAACACACAGATACAAACATTCTTAGCACACTGACAAACAAACTGAAGCATTATGATCGTGATTAATGTGTGCACGACCTACCCTGTAAAAGCAGATGGCTTTCTCCCTGTCCTGTGAACTGTTGAAGAACACATCTCCAGCTGCCTCCAACATCTCCAGAGTGAAGAGTGTGTCTCCTGTGCTCAAAGCCATGTCCTGGGCTACCTGTTGGATAAAGAACGGGCCTATAATTCACCTCTAAAGAAAAGGTAAAGCAAATGTCCAGCAACATCATATTTGAAATGCAATTCTGGGATGGCATGCTGTCAAATTTTTTTTCCCTTCAAGTCCCTAGTACTTACCCACAAACACACACACACACACACACACACACACACTCACACACGTTTACTTAGCTATCTAAATTGGGACATTACATAGACTTCTATTGTTTTTATATACAGATAGTTATACACTTTTTAACCGAAACCAACCCTACCCCTCACAGAAAACTTTCTGCATTTTTACAATTTCAAAAAAACTTTGTTTACTTTATTTTTATACCAGTTTTACAAATGAGGATGTCCCCAAATAAAGGTTTTTGGCGATTTTCTCAGGTTTTGCTCACTTTCGGGTACAAATTTGTCCCCAAAATATGGTTAAGTAGGTACACACACACACAGATTCCTTATTATTACTATTTTCCACATTGAAATCATCCAAATTATGAAATAACAAATAGTATGGGAATTAAGTAGAGGTTAAAAATGACAACAAATCTAAATATTTTAGTTTCTTTGCGTTGCCATACTTTGTTTAGACTACAGTTCTAAACCAGCATTGAAACTATTAAAAATGGTTTTCATTAATTGAAATAAAGCCGAAATAAAATTAAATATAAACATTAGATGAAACACTTAAATTATTAAAAATGATTGCCTTATGAGTTTAAGGACTACAATTCCTAAACATAAAAATAAATGAAAGCTAAATAGAAATATTACAAAAAGCCCTCTGCACACCCCGAGGTGCATCCTGGATGAAGGTACTGAAGGGTTGGTGTGTGTTCTCATCATTATATTATGTCATCATTCTCTTAACTCAATTACATTCATAAATTTGACTGTCAGTTAATGCATTTAGACAACTTAGGTGTATACAAAGCTCACATAGTCATATTTACATTAGATTTAGATCTTGAATTTATGCTCAATAGTGATCCCCTGCCTATGGTTCCAGTAACAGTAACTCCAAAAAATGCAGGGAAGGACCGCTGAATGAAGATGGTTTTCACCTGCACATAGAGGTCCACTAGCTCCGTCTGTTGGAGGATGTGGTAAATCTTCCCTGCCTTTAGCCAGGCATGAGCCTCCTTGCGTTTTCTGCCCAAGTCGATGAAGATGCCCAGGCTCTGTTTGGTGTAATCTAAAGCAGCTCTGCTGGCTCTGAGAGATGACATGATCACCTTTAGTAAGGCTGTCTGCAGTCTTTATAATAACGTGATGCCTTACAACGGGCAACTCCTTATTATTGCAACAACTTCAGGCTAAACCACTATGTCTTTCCTGGATAAATAAATGCAGTGAGAACTTAATATATCGACATTAAAGAGATAACTCATCCAAAAATGAAAATGTCATCATTTACTCATCGTCATGTCATTCCAAACCTTTTGAGGCATTTCTCAAAAATTTTCATTTATGTTTCACAGAAGAATGAAAACCAATGAAATGACACTCAACAATGGATTGATGTAGGGTGAGTTGATGACTACAAAAATTTCATTTCTGGATGAACTATCTCTTGTATTGCATTGTATGTTCAGAACATGACTCATAAACCTAAAAATAAGTATGTCTCACTTCGTGGTAGCCAGGTTCAGGTACAGCTGGCTGATCTTCTCCAGTATCTCTCCCTCTAAGCTCTTGTCTCCTATCCGCTGAAGAAGGTTCAGCTGGTGCTCGTTGTAGATGATACACTGGGCTTCATCCGGACACACCTCTTCGTAAAGCTGACACAGGTGCCGTGTGGCTTGCACCTGGCCTGTTGTCATACAAAGAAGAATACATTTTTGAGAGGTAAGTCTGGTGACCAGCAAACCTGATAAAAGACCATCCCAAAATTCTAGTATATACAATACTAAAATTGATGGGAATTGATTTTACCCATGGGGAACTGACTGGATGTGGGCATAGTAGTGGACATACTAAAATGTAGCCAGGTGGTTGGAGGGGAATTCAGAATAACGTGCACAGACATGTACAACACAAGGAACAAGTTCACCTAAAAATGAGTTTATTCCTCCCTCTAAGCTCTTGTCTCCTATCCGCTGAAGAAGGTTCAGCTGGTGCTCATTGTAGATGATACACTGGGCTTCATCCGGACACACCTCTTCGTATAGCTGACACAGGTGCCGTGTGGCTTGCACCTGGCCTGTTGTCATACAAAGAAGAATACATTTTTGAGAGGTAAGTCTGGTGACCAGCAAACCTGATAAAAGACCATCCCAAAATTCTAGTATATACAATACTAAAATTGATGGGAATTGATTTTACCCATGGGGAACTGACTGGATGTGGGCATAGTAGTGGACATACTAAAATGTAGCCAGGTGGTTGGAGGGGAATTCAGAATAACGTGCACAGACATGTACAACACAAGGAACAAGTTCACCTAAAAATGAGTTTATTCACACTCATGTCATTCCAAACTTATAAGACTTTCATTCATCTTTGAAACACAAATGAAGATACTTTTAATGAAAGCTGAATGATTTATCTCTCCATTGTAAATCCATAACACCAAAACTTTGATGCTTCAAAAAGTTAAGTCATTGTAAAAGTAATCCATCTGAATTTAGAGATTAAATCCAAGTTTTCTGAAGAGACAGGCTTCTATTCAAATATAAACATGGATCTGTGGATTGTTTTTTGAAGTGACAAAGTTTAGTTGGAATGGACCTTTAATGGACAGACAGAAATCTGTCAGGTTTCATTAAAATGTCTTCACTGAATAGTTTGGAATGAAATGAGGGTGAGTAATTGATCGCAGAATTTAAATTTTTTGCTTGAATTATCCTCTTAAAAAGTAAATTAAGTCTTATGTTGACTTACAATCAGAAACCAAACTCTAATGCCTCACTACAGAATTTCTTACATCAAGCTGTTCTAGATACTATAGAGATAATCCTTACTGATACTTCCACTAATACAATTATGATAGACACTTACTATCCATGTGATTGATAAACATGGCAATCAGCAGGGCCCATTCGTAGTAGGTCTTCCCATGCTCATGGTTTCCCTGGGAAACAAAGTGTTTCCCCAACTCAAGAAGCACTAAAATAAAACTGAGTTCATGCCCTTCATCCTCAAGCTCAGAGAACAGCTCCACTGACTGAGTGAGGTATTCCTCTGCCAATCTTTTAGCCTTGATATGCAAACACATGAATCCAAAGTTGGCCAGTGCTATGGCCCAATTATGTCTATCCTCAAACTCCTCGCATATCTCAATTGCAGCCTGGTAACTCTCAGCGGCCTGTCGGATATCTGCTGAATGTCTGTATGAAATGGCCCGCATGTTGTAAACCACTCCTTCCAGCTGAGTAGTACAGTGCTCAGGGAGCGATGACAGCACAGCGTCTAGCACTTCCAGAGCTGTGCCAGGTTGCTGGTTGCAGATGTACAGCCACGCCAACCATAGGAGAGCAGCAGTAGTGTCTGAGTGGCCAATACTGGACATACCGCTGTGGTCGAGGACAGTGGACATGAAGCGAACAGCTCTGTCAGGCATACCGTGTCTATGGAAGAGCCAGGACAAACACAGAGCGTGGACATGACCCAGCACTGGCTCCTTGCTGGAGGGCACTAAAGCAGCGGCACGGGTCAGGTATGGAGCGATTTGTGTTGGGATGGCCACTCCATACAGTTCTGATGCATTTTCCAACAATAGCGAGACACTACAAAGACAATGTGACATGGTGGCTCCTACCTGTGAAAGAGAATGGATGAATGCATAAATCAACTTATATAATCTGATTAATTAAAAAATCATTTTCAATTTAATTAAAATGTAATTCATTAAATAAATTAATAATATTATTAACTTTTTAATTTATTCTGTTTAATTAAACAAAATGTAATAACTTTATCATGTTATTTTTTTATTTAAATGTAATTCCATTTTTTTTAATTTAACTTTTGCTGTGACACAGTGCTGCTACCTGTGGATAAATGGACAAATCTTTTTTTTTTTTATTTGATGAATTTATTTCATTTTTTAATTAATTTATCTTTTATGAATTCATTTTAATTCATTTTTTAATTTAATTGTAAATTATTAAAGATATTTAATTTCTTCAATTTAATTTTTTTATATAATTTATCTAATATAAGCTTTCTGAAACCACTATCAAGGTGTAGCACTGACCTGAAGTGACGCTCTCTTTGCACAGCTTTCAGCCAAGCGTGACCATCTCTGGTCACTGTAGAGTCTTGCTAACACCAGGAAAACATGGCTCATTATCTCCTCACATGCCTCAGGAACCTCATCGGCAAGGATCACAAGCCTTTCAATGAAGGGGATTGCACTCATGCCATCTTTAAGCTTCAGATGGAGCTTGGCCAGGAGGAAGCAGGCTCGGGCCTCGGCGAGCTGATTCTTGGCCAAGATGGCCTTTTTAAGTACATATTTTAATACTTCAGGGTCCTCACAGCCAAACAAACAATCAGGGACAGCCATCAACAAAGCAGACAAGCGCTCTGAAAAAGTGAAACATTTTTCATGGTTCTTCTGCGTTAGGTAGATGAGTGCTAGGTTGGAGTAAATGGCAGAGAGCAGAAACATGTCTGTGAAACAATCCCTGGGTACATTCAAGGCTTCCTCGTAATAAACCCGAGCTTGAGAGAACTTCGACCTCCCTGCACAAAGCTGTCCAAGAAGAAAACAGATTCGGCTCTGCGCCCACGAGACATGCTTCTTTCGTGCCAGTTCTCGGGCTACGCCTAAATACACCACTATCTCCTCCTCATCGGAGTGGCCCTCAAAAAGTGAGATGAGGAATTCTGGGTAAGTGCTGTACAAGAGCAGGAACTCTGGCTGGTGGTCACGACTGCTCAAGAACGAAAGGAGAGCATGATGTCCATCTGGACTGGTGCTATCCTGCTCGGAGCAGACAGAAAAACGTGGGGTTTCCCGGGACAACTCCATATCATCAGCTTCTTTCTTCATCTGTTGCTTGATGCTGACTGATGAAACATAGTTTCTTTGAGACTCATCTCCCTCACTCAAAAGGTGTTTGACTTTCTGTTTTAGATTGTTTAATTCTGTCTGATGAGTCTTGTCTGGAGACAAAGAATAAAATAATAAATAAATCTGTGTTTAAATAAAATAGAAATAAACAGATTATTTTAATTAGCTAAGCATCTAGACATTAGTCATTTAAATGTACAAAAATTACTCTTTACACATATACAATTCTATTACATAATTCTAAAAACCAAAATTAAAACAGTTATTTTTATTCAATTTGCTCTGAATGAATGAATGAATGAATAAATAAACAAGGACAGACAGACAGATAAATAGATTTACTTACTTTGAACTGATCCTGGAATTTCTTTCGCCAGATCTGTGGTATGTAAAACAAACGATTGTAAAAGCAAACAAATTAAGAAAGAAATGTAAACACAGTTATTTAAAGGGGTCATATGATGCTGCTAAAAAGAACATTATTTTGTGTATTTGGTGTAATGAAATGTGTTTATGCGGTTTAAAGTTAAAAAAACACATTATTTTCCACATACTGTACATTATTGTTTCTCCTCTATGCCCCGCCTTCTGAAACGCGTCGATTTTTACAAAGCTCATCGGTCTGAAAAAGCGAGGTGTGCTGTGATTGGCCAGCTATTCAGTGCGTTGTGATTGGCCGAATACCTCAAGCGTGAGACGGAAATGTTACGCCCCTCACCATACTGTTGATGCCGTGTCCGGCCGGAGCGACGAGACATAAACATTAAAACCCATTACAAACGAGGCATTTGTTGCATCCAGTGGGGACATAATTACTGATTATAATGACTTATACTGTCTTTTTACGCGTTGCGTTGCATTGCGCCGCGTAAACATAAAACCCTGTCTGCATTTGTGATCAGAGAAATGACAAACAACAAGTGCTAACGTTAATCCACACTGCCCAAAACTCGCGTTTGAATCATCAGTGGCAAATGATAAAAGAAAACGTACTTACGTGAGTCAGAACTGCCGGCATTTTAGTCTAACGTAACTCTCCCAGGATCAGTAAACAGTCCTCCATAAAATGTGCTGGCGATCCACAGCACTAAGTTGATGTATTCCCTCAGCGACCAGCACAGATCAGCTCTAGGCATGACGAAGCGGATATCGTCCTCTTTTGGAAGACCAAACAAAGTAGTTTCGCTTTCACAACGAAGCACACAGCGTCTTCAGGACATGGCGGCAGCGGCAACAATACTACAAGCGAGAATAAAAGTTACGCCTTCTTTCTTTGCGTGAACATTTGGGCGGCGTTATGCAAATCTTCCCACATAGTGAGGTAGATATGTGGGGGCGTGTTCGAACGAGCCGTTTTAGGTAGGTGTGGCTAACTCTTAACTTTTATAAAGAATATCTCTTTGGATTTGAGACTTTAGTCTTTGCAACTTTACAGATCTTCTTTATGCACCAAGAGCTTGTAACACTCTAAAGAGAAAGGAAAAAATGAAATCGCATCATATGACCCCTTTAAAGCAGGTCATGTTTGCTGTCATGTTGGTTGCGCTTAGCGCCTCAAGTGGCTGAATAATGTAAATCACGTCAGGTGCTTCTAGAACTGTTATTGATTACACGACCCATCTTTGTAAGTTCAAAACTGTTGTGCGCTGTAATTTATGTGCAAATATGAACCACAAACACCGTAAAGAAAACCCGCACAATTTTATTTCTCTCTACCGTTACTAAAGTTTTGTTTTGATGAGCACCGGGACTTGCAGATGACAGTTTTAGTGATAATGGCCTTCTGTTTTAGCGTTTAAAACCGCTGGGACAGTGTGTGAGAATTAAGATGTCGAAGAAAGGCAGCGACTCGAAGCTCATTGTTACAGCTCCACGATGGGAAGAAGTTCAAGGTAAAACCGCAGATAACATCCGCACCAACTGCACTAACAGAGACGTCGGTTTAGTTTACAGTTTGCCTTCATTATTACGAGCTTTTACAGATTTCTGCAACCCTTGACAAAGTGCTGTTGTGCCCCTATGACCCGCATCATCTGATCCTGGCCTACCGGTTCCCCTACCATCTCATCAAATGCAGGAAGGTGTGTGTGCAGAAGCTTCCACAACAAATCATTACAGTACAGCCAGTGAAATCCCTCTTACGACTTTTTCATTTATTCATTCCCATAGTGTTGTTATGAGCTATTATTGGCTCATTTTAGCCGTAGGTTTTGGTGTATTTGTGTAATCTGTGTGATAATACTTTTAACATATACTTATATGAAATTAAGTTACAGTTTGAAAAATCTTCCATTCAAAATCTAACAACTATTATTTGCAATCTGACCTGTTATTTTTTGTTTACATCTGTTTAACACAGTGGTTCTTAACTAGTGAACATCCAATAGGGCCACAAGTTTACTAAAATTATTAAAGTTTTTTAAAAGTAAAGTTTAAAGTAACTTAATTAAACACACACACACACACTAATAGTCCAGGCATACAAAATGTAAATGGTCTATGTGTATGAAAAGAATAGGAGAATCTGTAATTTGACCGCTATAGTATGACAGCTGCCTTGCAAGCATTTCAGTGATTCAGCAGCTATTTTATATTTAGATTTTAATAAATATAATAAATAGTAAACTCAGTATAATGGGATTGGTTTCCTCACACCAGAAGTCCTGAGCTTAAACATTTATTAAATATTTAACACTATTCCTGTGGTTCAGTGCAAGTACTGATGTTTTCTTCTATAAATGCAAGTCTAGTTGCTTATATTAAATCAATAACTTTGCATAAATTTGGCATGACATGACAATGTCGATGTTTGTTTCCATTCTTGTACTTTTTATGTAAAGCACTTTGGTTCAACCTCGGTTGTGTTTTAAATGGTGCTATATAAATAAACAAACAAGAACAAGAACAATTCACTGTCTATTTGGTAAATTCATGTAATAGAATTCATCCATGCAAATGTTTAATTTAAAAAATCATTTGACCTCATAATGTTTAAGCAAAATGTCAAAACTCGATCTTCCAGTGAAAACGACAGACTTCTCTCCGGTGACATATGCTGGACTTTTCCAAACATTTAGTCCGCTTAAACTCTGCCCCTTTCTTACATTCGACTGCAAGGTCACATTCAGATCTGCCTACATCCAATCAACAAACAATGAACAGAACCACTTCTGTTTTATCGTGATGTTAAGAAAAGTATTGAGCACTGATAGTTATCTAGTGATCTTAATGTCATTTGTAGAATCATCCTGAATTGGTCGGTGAATTGTGGACATGTCCATTCAATGCACGCCACTTGATGAGAAAACATGAGCTGTCCCATCACATCTTCACCTGTGTGGACCGATGCTCTGTTAGTGACACCTGCGGTAAGCTCTGTTTAACCCTTCACCTTCATCATGTTGGACTATCGCAGACACACTCCATGCATAATGAACCTGACTCTTTTGCAATTATTCAATGGCAGTGGCCAGTGACAAGACTGATAGCAAGTTTCAAATCCCAGTGAGCACCTGGACCGCCCCTGTGTGTGATGAAGACTGGGATGAAGGTATGACTCAGATCTGTATCCTGAGTTAATGGCAAATTATGTCAATTTTTACCACTAGCAACACTAAACAAAATTATGTTAAAAATGAAATGGAAACGAACTAGGCATGGGACGATAACCGGTTTCAAGGTATACCGCGGTTTGAAAAGGTTACGGTTTCAAAACCACAAAAATTTTTCAAACAAACTGCTGGCTCTCAGGTGTCTTTGTCACTGTTTTGAGTGTTGTACGGAGAAAGACTGTGTGTGTAAGGTTACGGTTTCAAAACCACAAAAATTTTCCGTTATACCGTTCCTGCGGTATGTACAGTTTTTTTTTTACGTCTCATCAAAGATGGAAAGTGCAGGACTCCCTTAGTTGTGTACAGCGAAGAACGTAACGAGTCACATGATCCCTCCCCCTCCGGTTGGTGCGAGCAGTCAGTGAGAGTCACCTGTGTGTGGGACGGCCGAAGGAGGTGAATCCCTGGAACTTTTTCTCCCATCGAAATAGTTTTTCGGGTAACGTAGACTAACCATGTTCCGTACACAAGGATGTTCCGTACAAATGACGTTTTAGCGCCGATCGCTAAATAAATACTTCCAGGTCGTACATTAACATTCCTGCATCATAACTTGGATTGAAAGAGGAATGTGTAAAAAGTGAGCATGTCTCCAAAAACCTCATTGAGCTGCAGGTTTAATGACTGAATTTATTCATTTATTTATTTATTTAACATAAATTATGTTTTGATTTATGCTTTTGATTATTGAGCTGCAGGTTTAGGCTCACTTAAGTGACTGCATTTTTTTCCATTTAGAAGGTTTTTTTTTTTTGTACAGAAAATAATTTATTTGTGTTCTGATTATTGTTGAGCTGCAGGTGTAGGCTCACTTAAGTGACTGCACTTAATTCAATTAAGAAGAATTCAATTATTTATTTGAATTATTTAGCCTGACATGTTTACTGTTCCAAAATGTTCTATGTTTCTTAAAAATAAAATGTATCGTGTTCAGTGGGGGAAAAAAAGTTGTTGGTTTTTACCCAGACATTTAGAAATAACATATTTTAGAGCTGTAATCGCAATATCGTGAAACCGTGATATTTTTTTTATCTAAGGTTATCATACCGTCAGATTTTCATACCGGCCCATGCCTAAAACTAACAGTAATTGTTTTAAAAGTTTCTCAAACTTGCAGTTCTACTAACAGTTAGTTCTCGTATGGCGTTTAAAATTCACTTGCAAAATGCTTTGATGGCACAGTTATGGTAAGGGTTGTTATATTTCCAACACATGCTTTAAGCAGTTGATCAGTAACAACAGACTGGGCCAGCTGGCCAATCAAAGTAGAGTTTAAAGAAAAGTGAGCTAAAACAGAGCGTTTCAGGCAGAGGGTGAAAAGAAGTGCTGCAGCAATGTACAGTATAGGAAAAATCTGTTGTTTGAACTTTTAATCATGTAAATGCATTCTAACAGACCCCAAAGTTAAAACTATGAATATGTGAATGAGCATAAAATTAGCATTTTAACATCAGATCGTGCCTGCGTCTTACAGAGGTGGGCAAGCATGTAACAGCAGCACCATCTTTTGTCTGGGACAGTGGTTCCCAATCCTGGTCCTGGAGAACCTCCAACACTGCACATTTTAGATGTCTCCCTATTTAAACACACCTGATTCAACTCATCAGCTCATTAGTGAAGACTCCAAGACCTCAAATGTGAGTGTCAGATAAGAGAGACACCAAAAAAATGTGCAGTGTTGGGGGTTCTCCAGGACCAGGATTGGGAACCACTGGTCTGGGATATGTCCAAATCGCTTTCTCAGGACAGGTGAGTTTAGAGCTAATTTCACAACATTACTGAATCATACGCAGTAGCATTTAGACTCCCTGTTTCTTATATAGTTGGTAATGGATCATTTTGATCAGATTGGTTGAATCTTAAATTAAAGCAACGGCAGCATGACTGCACTTGTCTCTTTGTATTAGGGAGAACCCCAGCACTTCCAGCAATGTGGTTGCTGGTCTCAGGGCGCCACGAGTTCTTCCCTGGATGAGCAGCTGTACTGATTTTTGAGCCTTTTAATACATCCACCATGTCGAGACTATTCTTGTGCAAATTACATTGAATCCTGATAGTGCTGGTTGCTTGTTCTGCCATTTCTTGTAGAGGTCACTAGTTCTTGCAGTGACAAATTAGTTTCCTAATCTTCCTAATCAGTTCAGTTTCCCAAGGTTGAGCAGTAAAGGTGGTTTAGATTGTATTACCTGTGTTTACACCACACAAAAGAAAAGCTTACGACCAGGATATATTCAAGACTTTAGTTGACGTGTTTGGTGTTGACATAGTTGCTTTGTGCCTGTAATTCTACCTCTGTGGTCTGTTAGGAACGCCTCTTTTTTGGAAATAAAATTGTTAGTCGTTTTTTCTTAGACAAATCAATGCTTTTCATAGCACAGGTACTGTTGTAAAAGCAAATAAAACTTAATTTATAAATGCTAATATGGTAAGATTCAAAACCCTGTGAGCCTTACCAAGTTTGTAGTTTGTGCCAACATCGGACTGGCATATTTTCTTCAATAAAGCAATAGCCTCTTCTTTAATTTTATCCTGATCCAAGGTAACAATTTGTCTGTCCTCGTCATTCAAGAAAATGTCAGATGATCTGTGATGTAAGCGCAGGATAAAGTAATTGTGAGTAAAACTGTAAAAACAGTTTGAGACAAACCACACAACAGAAATACACCTTGAAATATTCATAAAATCACACAAGCACTTACTCACAAGATGAACTGGTTGTTTTGACCAGGTTGGTTTTGACAAGTCCAGTATCCCCAGTTCTCTCCAGTTTTCCCAAAAACCATTCAAAACAGGCCACCAGCAGGCCCAGGATGATGATGCGTTCACCAGCCACGAAACTCAGTTCATCTGGTCCATCGGCATCATACTCCTCTGTGGCCTCACAGACCCCTACTGCTGTGAGAGATATTTACAATTGTGGTAGAGTTACACTGTGATGATGACAATGCCCCACTGCTACATATGTAAACGGTTATTTAATGTATAATCTTCTAAATATATAAATCTCAGAGAAAAAGCCTCCAGATTTTGTGTGCAGCTTACATCCATTTTCTCTCTTCAATCATGTTCTAATAATTTATTTCAATTTTAAAGCTTGCTTGCTCTACAACTTTTAAAACAGGAATGACCAGTCTAAGAATTTTCCTTATTGTAACAATGAACTATATTCAGGCTTTTGTGAAATTCTTAAAGGGTTAGTTCACCCAAAAATGAAAATTCTGTAATTAATTACTCACCCTCATGTCGTTTCAAACCCGTAAGACCTTCGTTCATCTTCGGAACACAAATTAAGATGTTTTTGATGGAATCTGAGAGCTGTCTGACCCTGCATAGACAATTAATGACAGAATTTTCATTTTTGGGTGAACTAACCCTTTAATTCTTGAGGACTCTGAAAATGAAAGTGACATGTAACATATGAGTATATATAAGAAATAAGGTTGATGTTATAAAAATCACAGTTGCATTCTCATGTTCAGTGCAAATTTTGTCCATTTTATTTCATCTTCAGTTTTTAGTCATCTTCAGTATTCTGTAGTATTTATTTGTTTGTTTGTTTGTTCGTGTGTGTCTGTGTGTGTAGTGTATATACACACTAATGTTCAAAAGTTTGAGGGCAGTAAGATTTTTTTTAAAGGATTGCATTAAATTGATCAGAAGTGACAATAAAGACTTTTTTTTTTTTTTTTTTAAAGACATTGTTACAAAAACGTTCTATTTTAAATAAATACTGTTCTTTTGAAATCATTATTCATCAAAGAATTCTGAAAAATATTAGGCAGCAAAACCGTTTTCAACTATAAGAAGAAAATGTTTATAATAATATAATAAATGTTTCTTGAGCACCAAATCAGCATATTACAATGATTTCTGAAAGATCATGTGACACTGAGGACTGGAGTTATGGCTGCTGAACTATTTTAAATTGTAATAATAATTTTTCACAATATGACTCTATTCCTAATCGAATAAATGCATCCTTGGTGAGCATAAGAGACTTCTTTCCAAAACATTACAAAATCTTACCAACCCCAAACATTTGAACACAATATATATATATATATATATATATATGACCCTGGACCACAAAACCAGTCTTAAGTGTCAATTTTTCAAAATTGAGATTTATACATCATCTGAAAGCTGAATAAATAAGCTTTCCATTGATGTATGGTTTGTTAGGGTAGGACAATCAATGGCCGAAAATCTGGAATCTGAGGATGCAAAAAAATCAAAACACTGAGAAAATCGCCTTTAAAGTTGTCCAAATGAAGTCCTTAGCAATGCATATTAATGATCAAAAATGAAGTTTTGATATATTTATGGTAGGAAATTTACAAAATATCTTCATGGAACATGATCTTTACTTAATATCCTAATGATTTTTGGCATAAAAGAAAAATCGATAATTTTGACCTACACAATGTATTTTTGGCAATTGCTAAAAATATACCCCAGCGACTTAAGACTGGTTTTGTGGTCCAGGGTCACACACACACACACACTTATTTAAACATTTTCTCACCAATTTGGAAGGGAAGGTCACTGGTGTCCTTTCCACCACCCACTAATATACCTTCTGGGCAGGACTTTAGAAACCACCTTGACAAGTAAAAGCAAAAAAAAAATCATTGTTCTTAGTTGTGTGTGGTCTGTTGATTTTATGACAATAAGTTCTTGTGAAATTCAGAAGGTGACACATACTCATGAAAGGGAATGACTGGCTCCAGAGCTGGTTTTGGTTTGGTTCCTCTATCCCCATCTGCAAGTGACAGCACTGTCCACCCTGATCCTAGGAATGGAGGCTCAAACAAAGCGATATCCCCCTTCTCCAGATAAAGCTCACTACCTGACGTAGAGCTATCAAACATCTGATTTGCTGTGCAGCATCCAAAGAAAGACCCTAAAAAGTAAACAATATTCTTTTATTACAGATAGCAGCAATATGCACACACACACACACATGTCCAAGCCTGTTTCTAAAAATTAAATAGCTTTATTATCATTCATATAAAGTATATAGTGTGCATAAACACTATTTATTACCTTCTTGCATTAGGAAGCGTTTATACATCAGATTTAGTGTCTCTTCTTTAATTGAGATCTCAATTCCTGAATGTTGATCAAAGGAGATTAACCAGAACTCCTGGTTCATGAGAAGGTTTTCCATACACTGTCCCAAGAAGCCTTGTGAAAATTACACATTTGGTGTAAGTCTTATGAGATATTTAGCTGTTAATATACACCACAGATTATTGGTCCTTCGGAAATCATTCTAATATGCTGATTTGATGCTCAGTTGTTACTGGTGCTCAAGTTATTAATATCGGTTCTTATTATTATCCATGTTGGATTCTTTGATATATACAAAGTTCAAAAGAACAGCATTTATATGGAATAGAAATCCTCTTTAACATTCAAGTGTCTTTACTGTCACTTTTCATCAGTGTCTTTGCTGAATAAAAGTAATACCCCCCCCCCCAAATCTATCTTACCCTAAACCTTTGAATGGTAGTGTATCTCAGTTTCCACAAAAAATATCAAGCAGAAAATGTTTTCAATATTGATAATAAGAAATGTTCCTTGAGCACCAAATCAGCATTTTATGATGATTTCAGAAGGACCATGTGATGCAGCCTTAGTGAGCATAAGAGACTTCAAAAACATTTTTAAAAATCTAAACTACTCCAAACAATTGGTAGCATACCCGACTCAGCTATTTACAAAAACTCTTACAGTACTTGACATGATTAATAAATGCAGTATCATACAACAGTATATCTGCAGCACTGAAATAAGAACAGACCCATTTTGTGGTATGTGCTGAACTTCCATATTTCTTCAAGGGTTTTAAAGGTGATAAATATAGTCCTTTCCTCACTGTTGATGGATACAAAATGAGCAGACAGTTCCTGCAAGACAGGGAAACCAGTATGTTAAATGTGTGTATATTTTCTTAAACACATTTCAGAAAGGTTTTGAATATTTTATGCAGTCTGAATAGGGACGACCATACAGAGATTAAGGTCATGACCCCTGAGAGGTCAGCTTCCAGCACACAAAGTTTCCTGCAAAGCACTTCCTGTGTGTCCTCATCGGCAGGAAGTCGATCTGGCCCCTCCACCATAGCCAGCTGCATAGCCAACACTGCCACAGGAAACAGTATAAAGTTAACATTATATCTACCACTGCATCCAACACTAACAGATCAGCCTCCACATGGAAAATATTCCAGTCAGCTCTAGTAAATGTGTAAGGAAAGTGATTCAGTGATGTGAAAAGGCCAGTCAATGTAAGGTGACATCATAAACCAAACCTTTATACTGCTGTAAATTCTACTAAATTCGGTTATAATCTAAAACATCCATCACAAGAGCAATATTCATGGTTCAATCCACAGTTTGATTTTGCACTTGACCATAATCATGTGATGTTTCACTGTTGTGTTTAACAGAGAGGGTTAATAAATGACAGTCAATGGGCTTTGTAAAGTCCAATGTATGATCTCTAAAAGATACTCTTTTTGAGTTGTCACCAAAGCAGGTCAGAGTTCAATGAAAGGAATAGTTCATCAAAAAAAACTGAAATTCTGTCATTTACTCACCCTTCTACTGTGGAGCATAAAAGTAGATATTTTGAGAAATCTTTCATTAACTGTACAATGGTTCACCAAAACGGTTTGGTTCCCAACACACTATAGAATATCTTCGTTTGTGTTCCATTAAGTCATACAGGTTTGGAATGGCATGACAGTGAATAAGTTGTCCCAGAAACTTGTCTCAGAGTAGTCTGACCAAGAACTGCCAACTCTGGACAGTTTTCCTACATAGTATTTCGTCATTATTTGAGATTATTATGTGGTTAAGACAATGGAGGTCATTTACACAATCATCAGGATTTATTCACATCAGTCACAGTGAATTAAGAGGAAGTTCGTATCATCACAGTATAGTATTGAGCTGGATTCACCTGTTGGTATATTATCATCAGGAGTTCCTGGAGTACCTTTGATGCTTCCTCTTGAGGTCTTATAATCTGAAAATAAATGTACACACTTCCTTAATCTTGGCACTAATAATGATGTGGGTAATTTCTGTTATGCTTAACACTTTACTAGATAATTGTGTTGTAGTTTAATGAATTTTACATCAGACTGTAGTCAAGTCCAGACATATTAATTCAAACTTAATTACCTTTACAACAAACTAACAGGATGGAAATGAAGACCTGTTAGCCATCGAGTAGTGTGGGATATAGAGGTAGCTTATGAGGGTGTCAACTTAACTTTCATAACTGATGTTTTGAATGTTTTAGAGACAACCCAGTTAATACCACAAAACATCACAGAATCCATTAAATCCATTGCTAAAATATATTGATGTTCGTGCTGTTGATTTCCCACCAAAATGGTGATGCCACTTCCTGGAGGATGATGTCATTGTAAATTTCAGGGATTTTACAAAAGACTAACAGGATGGAAAGTGAAGGACACAGAAAAGTTCAGTGAAATGATTACCAATTAATACAAGAGCCTATTCATAAGATACAAAACAAGGAACACCTAGAATTTTAGATTTCTGTGCTTAGAAGTCATTGGAGAGCAACATCTGCTCAAACCAGCACTACAATTATTTAGCATTCTCCCCTATGGTCGCTTAATTGAAAAGCTGTCAAAAGAAAATAACATGATTTTCATATATATAAACTGTTAATAGAGATTCTATCCAGTATCAGGCAGTGCAATATGTATGGTCATATTATTCAGAACGGAAGATCAAATTCATACGTTCATTAGCATAAGAATGCATTACAAATGTATTAAGAAACACTTTTTTTCTTTTAATTCTCTTTGGTGGTCGTGCTGCTCACCCGCGTCCCTACCTCTAGATGAAGACTCCATAATAGTATCCCATTCATTGCGTGCGTACTCAGTCGACAGCTCTCTGCGTACCGTCTGAATTCTGTCCGGATCGGACTTTACGCCGTTCCCGGTTTTGGACGAGTTTCTACGAGCAGCGGCTGACATCCCGTCAAGAGTTCCGAGCGGAGAAGCGAATGGCTGCGCGCTCTCGATCACGCGCTCATCGCACTGTCACCAAATAAAAGCGCACAGGTGGCGGAACTGATTTTAAGAGCGTATGTTACATCATTACAAGACTGCATTGACTCCTGGCTTTAATGGTGAAGGCGAAAAGACAATTAACGCCTAGAACAACGTGGTCTTGCGAACAGGCAACAGGTCCAGCTCTGCACCCCTGTCAGAGGGAGCGCGTGTTTGTGATTTTGACACCAGTAAGCATTTTTGTTTTTAAAAATAAATAACCTTGGAAAAAAGCTTGGCACGCAAGGTTTCAGCAAAAGTTAATAATCACACGGAGTGAGTAAAGAAGTAAAGAATCGCTGGTGGTCTGTATTATAAGTGTAAACTTAGTAGGTGTGTCTCTGTGTATTTGGGTGAACTCAGAAAACTTAAGAGGAAGAGTGTCAGCATTTCCTCTTCCTCTCTGGTTGCCTAAAGGAAAGTGGAGTTTTAAAGGGGTCATATGATGCGATTTCAAGTTTTCCTTTCTCTTTGGAGTGTTACAAGCTGCATAGATAAGATCCCTGAAGTTGCAAAGACTAAAGCCTCAAAACCAAAGAGATATTCTTTATCAAAGTTAAGACTCTGCCACGCCCCCCTAAAACGGCTCGTTCTAACACACCCCCACATATCTACCTCACTATGTGAAAATATTTGCATAATGCCGCCCAAATGTGCACGCAAAGAAAGAAGGCATGGTTTCAGTAACCGCAGTTAGTGTTGAAGCAGCCATGTCACGGAGACGGCTGTGTGTTTCTAGGCGAAAGCAAAAGCACTATATTTGGCCTTCCGAAAGTAGATGCAATTAGGAATCTTTAAGATCACTTACAACAGAACAGCAATGCATTTTATGGACGACCGTTTCATGAACCTAGGAGAGGAGATAATTCTGACTTTGCTATGACAATCTGGCGCTTCTGAATCAGCTACTGTAAGTATGTTTTGTTATAGTTTAAGTATGTGCTATTGACTGTTCAAATGCGGAGTTTTGCACATCGTGTGTGTGTGTGTGTGTGTGTGCGCACGCGCGAGAGAGAGAGAGAGAGAGAGAGAG